>NC_061115.1:96964517-97245228 GCF_002878395.1 Capsicum annuum
AAGAGGGGGGCTCTTATAGTCCTAGGCTAAGAGTTACCAAGTGAAGGAGTTTTTTCTCTCGTTTGTTTTTCGTTAATGGTTCATACAACTGCAAGTGTTTCACTTTCTTCCTACTAATTATACTTGTGACATATTTTCTAGAGTCTAGGCTAGCTCAGATATTGCAATATTTTCTTGTTTAGTTTCTTAACCCCCTATATCTTATTTACGCTCGCTTTCATAGTGTAGTCTTCATTTTATTTTTTGTGGAATGTTTTTAGTGATTAAATCTAATTCTATTCTATAGTAAAATCCCAAAGTTTCATGGGATGGAACTTTAGCCAGGCAATGGTGCAGAGGGATTTTATTAAATATTACTGAATTTTTATTGATGTATGGTTTGTGAATAACCTAAGAGAAATGGCATGAATGATGACTGAAACTGTAATCCATATACTGCTTCATCTTTGGTCACATAAATAATGAATCTTTCAAATGAGTTACCATGGTCCCTGGTTTAATTGGTAGTTTTATTTCTCCTTGTTTATTCAACTTTTCTCTATATGATTAGCTCACCTAACTAGTCTATAAAGTAAATAGATAACTCAAATTTACCCAACTCTGTCTCTTCTTGCAGTTGAAATAGAATACAAAGCTCTATTTACAATGTACATGTATGTGTTTCTATGTTGCTGGATAATCTTAGTACCTACAATTCAAAGCTAGTGCTTTTCAACTCAATGCTAGTTTCGTTTAATGTGTTTGTTCTAATTTGTAAGAGTTTATAGTGTCATTTGTCCATCACTATACAAATATTTCATAAGGAATTATTCAATTTGATACTTTTTTCCATGGGTTAAGAAAATGAGTTTATTCTAGAGATGGTTGGATTAGGCTAGTCAATAACTAAAAAAATCAAAAAACCGAACCAGACCGATAAGAACCAAATCGACGCTTATTTTTTTTTGGTTTGGTTAGGTTTTAGAAACTCAAAAACCAACTAAATTGGTTTTGGTTATGGTTTTAACCACTAACCGATCCAAACCAACCCATGAACACCCCTAGTGACAAATACGTACCTCCAAGTATTCAGGATACTGAATCTATAATGGAGGAAATATTGTCAAAACTAGTCAAAGGCCAAGAAAGTCAAGAGAGCCATTTGAAGGAGATTAAGGTAGACCTGTTAGGGCTTTATTAGAAAAATAAGTTATATGCTACTGCAATCAAACAGCTGGAGTAGAAGTATGACTAGATGTCAGCCACATTGAACCAAAGGCAGCCTAGCATTCTGCCAAGTAATACAATACAGAACTCAAAGAATGATAGTTATTGCCACGCGATTACCACTCAAAGTGGTAAAACCACCATGGACCCACCTGCACCTACCTTGATCAATCCAACAAAATAAGATGACCATGTTGATATTGATAATTGTAGCATACAAAAAAGGAACGGATAAGGTTGAGGAGCCAATTTTAAAGACTATTCCAAGACCTCGCCCTCTTTTTCCTTAGAGATTAAAAAAAAGCAAGAAGAGGGTAATATCAAAAGTTTTTATCTATGTTAAAAGAGCTGTCTGTTAACATCCACTTATAGATGTATTGGAACAAATACCTGGCTATGGAAATTTCATGAAGGATTTTGTCACCAAGAAGAGGACAATCATTTATGAGCCAACTGGAAATGTTCATAACTGCAGTGCTGTTGCTACTCGATCGTTGGTAGAGAAGAAGGAGGATATGGGTGCGTTCACTATTTCTTGCACTATTGGATCTTCTAAATTTGCTGGGGCACTATGTGATCTGGGTGCTAGCATCAGTCTTATGCCACTAGTGGTGTTTAAGAAGTTGGGGTTGGGGGTACCCAAACCCATATCTATGAGATTAGTGATGGCAGATCAGTCAGTAAAGAAGCCAGTTGGTATTCTATGTAATGTATTAGTAAATATGGCTTCTTTTATCTTTCCTGCTGATTTTGTGATACTAGATTATGAACTAGACTTTCAAGTTTCGATTATTTTAGGCAGGTCATGCATAGCTACTAGAAGGACTTTGATTAATATAGATTTAGGACATTTAATATTCAGACTCAATGATGAGAAGATGATATTCAATGTATACCCATCCATGCGACTACCGGATGAGTTAAGGGTAGTGTTTGTGATTGATGTTCTTGAGGAAGAGATAGTTCCATGATCTTTGATACAGTAACTAATTGGGATGATAATTATGAGGCTATTCCTATTAAAAAAAGGTTGGTTGTTGATGCCTTAGCAGCAGTGATTATGAACTTCGATAGTGATGGTATTGAATACTATGATGAGATGGTATGTGCACTTTATGGGAGTGGTTCTTATAATTTTACACCAAAGAATGTTGATTTGGATTTGAAAAATAGAACCACTCTACTTTCTCGTCCATCTATTGAGGAGCCATCTATCTTAGAGCTTATTTGCGATATGAATTCTTGGGGGTCGACAACACTTTGCCAGTAATCATTGTAGCTGACTTAATGTAGATAGAAGTAGAAACTTTATTATCTGTATTACAGAGATTTAAGAGGGCCTCTGGTTGGTCTTTTGTCGATATTATAGGTACACCGCCTGGTCTTTATACTCACATGATCCAACTAGAACTAGATTATGTTCCAAGTATAGAACATCAGCGTCAGCTAAATCTTCCTGTGTAGGACATGGTGAAGAAAAGGATAATCAAGTGTCTCGATGCTGTGTAGTGTATCCCATTGCTGATAGTAACTGATAGCAAGTGGATCAGTCCAGTATAATGTTTTATGAAGATGGACAGTATTACTGTTGTACCTAATGAGAAGAATGAGCTAGTTCCTATGAGGTCAATCACAAGATAGAGAGTGTGCATGGATTATAGGAAACTAAATGCATGGACCCAAAAGGACCACTTTTCTATGCCCTTTATAGACCAGATGCTTAACAGACTTACATGCAGCAATTGGTAATGTTTTCTAGTTAGGTATTCGGGTTGTAACCAAATCACTACTAAGCTCGAAGACTAAGAGAAGACAACCTTTACTTGTTCTTATGGGACCTTTTACTTTAGATGTATGCTATCTGGTTTATGTAATACTCTAGCTACTTTTCAGAGATGTATGATTCAATCTTCTCTAACATGGTATAAGCACCATCAAAGTGTTTATGGATGATTTTTTGATAGTTGGTGATTCTTTTGATGACTGCTTGGTCCACTTGGCAAATAATCTTCGTAGATGTGAGGAATACAACTTTGTACTAAATTTAGAAAAGTTCTATTTCATGGTTAAAGATAGTATTGTGCTTGGGCACAAGATTTTGAAAAGGGGTATAGAGGTAGATAGAGTGAAGATTAAAGTGATCGAGAAACTACCTCCACCAATTTCTATGAAGGGTATTCAGAGTTTTTAGGACATGCTGCTTTGTACAGGCGATTCATCAAGGATTTCTCGAAGATAGCTAATCCTCTCTATAGGATTCTTGAGAAAGAGGTAAGTTTGATTTTGATAAAGCATGCTAGAAGGCTTTTGAATGTGTAAAATAAAAGTTGATGACTCCGATCTTCGTATCCCCTGATTGGTCCTTGCCATTTGAGATTATGTGTGACACAAATAAAGTGTCCTTAGGTGTTGTACTAAGCCAACGAAAAGTAAAGATCTTTCATCCTATCTACTATGCCAGCAAGGTACTAAACCCTACTCAAAAGAACTACACAGTTACTAAACATGAGTTGTTAGTTGTCGTTTTCTCCTCTGAGAAATTTTGGTCTTATTTAAATGGGATAAAGGTAGTTGTACACACTGATCATACAACATTGAGGTACTTTATAGAAAAAAATATGCAAAGCCTAGATCGATTAGGTGGGTTCTCTTGCTGCAAGAGTTTGAGTTTGAGATCAAGGACAAGGTACTGAGAATCAAGTTGCAGATCATTTGTCTAGACCACAGGAAGAAGCTTTGTAAAAAGTTGAAGATGGACTCAAGATTGATGATATTTTTCCACACAAGCAGATATTGTCCACTTCTCAAGACCTAATTCCATGGTTTTCTATCTATGCAAATTACCTAGCAAGTGATCTAGTCCAGAAGATCTTTCCTCCTAGTAGAGAAAGAAATTTATGCATTAGGTAAGGAAATTTTTCTAGGATAAACCTTATTAATTCTGAATCTGTGTAGACAGAGTTATTCATAGATGTATCTCTAAAGTGGAGATGATGAGCATCTTTGAGGCTTGTCATGCTTCACCAGTTGGGGGTCACCATGGAGGAACCTGCACAATCCAAAAGATCTTGCAATCTGGGAATTACTGGCCTACAATTTACAAGGACGCTCATGATTTTGCTTTAGCTTGTGACCAATGTCAATGGCAAGGTAATATCTCTATACTCCATGAACTTCCTATGACTCATATTTTAGAATTAGAATTATTTGATGTATGGAGTGTAGATTTCATGGGACCTTTTGTGAGCTCCTTTGGTATGAAGTATATTCTTGTGGCAGTGGATTATGTGTCAAAGTGGGTAGAAGAGGTATCGCTTCCCAATAATGAAGATAGAAGTGACATGACCTTCTTGAAGAAATATATCTTTTCTTGATTTGGCACTTCGTGTGGAATTATTGGTGATGGTGGGTAACAATTTTGTAATCGTCTATTCAAGAGTTTGCTTGAGAATTATGGAGTGAAATACAAGGTGGAAACACTTTATCATCCACATACTAGTGGACAGGTTGATGTGTCCAACAGAAAAATCAAGTCCATTTTCACAAAGAAAGTTAATCCCAATAGGACTGATTGGTCAAGAAAGCTAGGCGATGCATTATGGGTTTACCGAACAACTTTCAAGACTCCTATAGGTACTTCTCCTTATCATTTGGTTTATGTAAAAGCATGTCACTTTCCTATTGAACATGAGCATAAAGAACTATAGACATTACAGAAGCTGAATTTTCAGTGGCAGAATGCAACAAAGTCAAGGATGAAGAAGATTAATGAGTTGGATGAATTCTGACTCAAGGCTTATGAAAGTTTTGCACTTTACAAAGAAAAGATGAATCTGTATCATGGTTTTAAAATAAAAAAAATAGTATTTAAGAAAGGTGACCAGGTATTGTTCTACAACTCTAGACTTTGCTTGTTCTAGGTAAGTAAAAGTCTAGATGGTATGATCCATTTACTGTTCTAATAGTGTTCCCATATGGTTCTTTAGAATTGAAGCGAGATAGTGAAACCCCATTCAAGGTAAATGGTCAAAGAGTAAAGCATTATATGGGTATCACTGAAGAAATTAATGTGATTTTTGAGACGAACCTTGGTGAAGTCTGAGTAACCAAGACAATTGCATCGTGTCGTGATGTTAAATCAAATGCTTTGTGAGAGGAAACCCATGAGGCTAGTTGGTGAAATCTAGTATCCAACTTATCCAAGTTGTGCCGCAACATTAAATCAAGCGCTGCATAGTAGGCAACCTATGTTTTGTACTTAGTAATTTATAGGTTAGTATGTGTGATTAGTGTGCAGGATTAAAGATTGCAGAAAAGAGCCAAAAATTCCAGTATTCAGGTCATACACGTTTCATGAATCGTACCATAATGTGATGTCTCATAAGAAGGAGTCTTAAAGACATGGGACTTAAAACATATCCTGGTAAAAGTTTCTAGAGTCCTGACGACTCTTAAAATGAGTCATAACCTCAGGTAATGACTCATCACCTTGAGTTGTACCGACTCCAGAACCAGGTAAAAGTTCCAATTATTTATGGAGGGGGTAAGATACCCATAAGAATTGGTTATGAGTAGTATGCATCACTCGTAAATAAACTTACCAGGTCAAGGGTTGCAGGTCAACTCAGCCCAGAATTACCTTTTAAACAAAAGAGGGGCACCTATATCAAATACCCGACATTGCAAGTGAAGACCCCCCTCTATTGTAGCCTATTTCAAAGCTCCAAAAACACAAACACACTCCAAAACACACAATGATCCATTGGTTCCTCCCACATTTCAAGAATTTCTCAAGCTTTTGGGGTAGAAAAGTGTTGAAATAAAAAAACCTAAAATCTCAACAACCCAAGTAAGTCTTTGAACGTAAAAATTTCATATTTCAAGATGAATCCTTATATGGTTTGAGATTTTTAAATTTCTTAAAGTTAAAAATGTATGTGTATGAATACTTGAACCCTATTGCTTGAAATTTAACTTTGAAATGTAAAAAATGGGTGTGAACTAGATTTTGGTATTTTTATTGTGTGTTTTTGGATGGATATAGGATGATAGTGAAGTTTATTGAGGGATAGTTTGGGGATTATGCATTAGAACCAACTCAAAGCTATTCCCTTATGTTGTGGTGGATACAGGTTTTTGACGACTTATGCCTACACGTAATGGGTTGCTATTAGACTCATAACCACTGATAACATAATGGATTAGAAGGGTATCAGTTATGGTATGGATACGACTTGACTATGTGAGTCATAAACAATTCCTACGTCTCGTAACTTGAAGTAGTCAAGACTAGGGAAACTTGAATAGAATAAAATATTCTTGTTATCTTACGAGTATTGGTAACACATCGTAAGTTAACCTTACGACTTATTATGAGAACTCGTAACCTAACTAGTAAACATTGATTTACCTTTCAACTATCTTATGACTCAGTCATATGAGTCATAACTAGTGTATACGACTCGTATCCCCCAATCGTCATATAAATAGATCATACACACTAACACTAAATTGATTTGTTTTTCTTTCTTTTCCTTCATAATTACTAATAAGTGTATGCACACAGGTACTATGGCTCCAAAAGGTAACTCCTCAAAGAAGAAAACAAAAAAAAGTTGGCTCCCAAGTCTGATTGCCACCTAATGAATGAGGAAACAAGTGAGTCAAGTGGTGACCTCGTGGAGAATCTAATGAAAAAGAAAGATCATCCCATAGAGCCACTACCTAGGGTCAAGAAAACACCTACAAAGTTGCTCACAACACCTAAAAATACAACCAGAATGAAGTTGCCAAGTACTTCCCCACCATATTCTATATCATTTGAAGATGATGAAAATATAGAATCTGAGGGTGATGCAGGGGCAGAAGATTCGAGCTCATATGAAGTAGACTCTGAGAATAAAAGTGAGGGAGAGAAGGATGTTACCCCAATTGATGTTCAGCAACCGCCACCACCACCCAATATTTAGTTAGCCATTAAACCTGCTCTGGTACCCACTGTTGAATAATGAGGGTACCCCAAAATGTAGGAATATATAATTTTGGGTTGGAGGTGATCCCAGCTATAGGAAAACCGAGAAGAGGAATATACCTCAAACTAAGACTAACTACTACAGGCATGTCTGTAATGCCTAGATTTGAAGATCGATTTCAACAGTACATGTTGCAGTGGATGACTTCAGCACAAGAGAAGTTCAGTCCTGTATTAGTACAGGAATTTTATTCTGTATATAAATACAAAATGAAGAGAATATACCCTTAGGGAAACTTGTGGAGGGCCGTGATCCAATTACAAGTCTAACTATTTATGGAGTTTGGGTAAACGTTTCTCTAAGAACTATCTCTAAATTTTTGAATGGTACTGACTTCCATCCTTCAGTAAACATAGAAGAAATTAATAACTGCATGGAGGAAATACAAAAGGTTACAAAGAATAAAATTGGATCAAATGACAAAATAATGCACTTGGATAACAAACATTATCGCTGCAAACTGAGAAGAAGTAGGCATGATAGGTGGCCCAGGTGTGTCCTCACAGAAGATTAAGAAATAGACCCTGAACTTTGAAGCCAAGGCATAGAGGACATTGGCTCAACACAGAATTTATCCTACTACTGGGACAATGTATTCAGTTCGGTCCGTGCAATATTGGTAGCAGGACTTATGGCTAGATACAATTTCGACATCATATAATTCATTGGTAGGGAGATATGTGATAGAGCTGTGAGTGCAAAAAAGGTAATTCTGGAATTACCTTATTTATTAATGAAAATTAGGTTAGCTACAGAAGTACCAGAACTACCCAATAATTATCAATTCACTAAGCCAAAGAGTACTACGGATTTAGGGTTTATTAGATGCACAATGAACCCCATGGCCAGGCAAGCAAGGAAAGAAGATGCAATGTTAACTGAAATATTCAAAAACTAGGGTGCAAATTTTGAGGTGCAGGGATGAATGATATGGGTGACACCAAAGGTGATGAAGTGCAGACTGAGACACAACCATCTGATGCAGTGGGTATATCAAGTACCCCTCCTTCTGCATAGTCTGCACACCTCACCTAGCTTCCTCCAGATTGCCGGCTGGTTTGATAGTCATCTCACAAGCCATGTGGGATGTTATGATAAAGATATTGACTATGCTGGAGACAAAAATATGGTATGTAGATGAGGGTGTGAAACCCTCAGTTAAAGACAAATTGAAGGAGCAAAATAGGAGAGTCCAGATAAGATTAAACAGTTTGAAAAGAAGACTTACACAGTAGCTTACAGGTAGACTGACCCCCAATATTATAGAAGTAAAAGATGAAATGGCTGAGCTGAGGAAGATGATAGAGGAAATGTATGGCAGGCCATTTATCCTAGTACCTATTATATTGGAAATTGAGCCTGAGGTTGAAGTTAAAAATATCCGAAAGGTCCCAATGAGAAGAAGGTAGGAGAGAAAGAAGAGAAAAAGCCAAAGTATTGAAAAATCAAATCTATAAAAGGCAAAGAAAAATAGTGCACAAAGTGAACATGACCGACAGGTAAGGGTCCAAAATATTACAGCTAGTGCCGATAGTTCAAAACCGATAAGAGAAAATACTGAGAGAGGTACTTATGTAGCCCCAACATTTGATGTACCATTGAGCGCACCAGCCACACTCGATGATGCAACTATGGAAACAGTCCCATCATTGTTGGGACTGCTATTGAGGATGGTGGGACCCGATTTGAGGGCCCATGTGATGATGCAACATGAGCCGACGCCTTGAGTGCCCAGGTATGTCCTCGATCACTGTATTACACTATTAGATGCACTGGGGATTGTTCATAGGCTTTAGTTGGGGGGTGCGGGTGTATCAAGGTCACCACAGATTATACTTGTCATGTTTCAAAACCTTTAGGACACTATCTGAAAAGCTTATGAATCGGCATATTTTATTATTATTTTTGTTTTTGTATCGTATGTGTTATATAATGCTGAAAATAGGAAGAAAACTGGTACTTGAGCAGTACATATGTTTTTGAATAATTATGCTGAACTGGTTTTGATTTTGAATAAATGTGTTGAAAACTAGATATGCCTTCTAAAATTATGCTGATTGTGTGATATGTATATATATGAGGGACGACTGTGAATCTAATAATGACACTAGAATTAGGGATAGAACAACAATTATAAATAATTGCATAACTGGATAAATACTAAATAGCAGTATGACCTTGTACGAGGTGTGTGTGAGGCATTACCTAGTTCGTGGTGTGTCAAAATTTTGAACCAGCCCAGTTTATCTTACCTAGGGTTTAGGATAGTCGATTAGGAGATGATCATAGGTAATTTTTGTTTTGAGTCCTCTTGATCCTATATTGCCCTACCAATTGATATATGAATCCCTTGATCTAAAAAGTTGAGTCTAATTGACACATTTTTATTGTTTACACTGATTTTACCTTCCCATTTCAACTATAATGAACCCAGTTTTGCCCTGGTCCTCCTTAGACACTGTGCACCTCAACTTAGGCAAGTCACCAAAGTTGAGGGTGGCTATTATAGAGGTGCATTTCAAAAAATGAGTATGAGAAAGAAGTATAGAAAGAAAAATAAAAAAGGACAGGTGCAGTGAAAATAAAAAGATGATAAAAGAAGAAAAAAGAAAAAGAAATTATGAAAAGAAAACCACACCTGGCTTAATCTGAATGTTTTTTAAAATAAAAAAGGAGAAATAAAGGAAGAAATAAAATGAAAAAAAACATGGGAAATAAGTGGATCACAAATAAAGAGTAGTGTCATGGATGCTTAGTTACTGAAAAATCCCAAAAAGATACCATACCAGCCCTAAACCTATGTTATAAGCTGAATAAAGTCATATATTAATCCTATCCCAACTGTCAGAAAACCCAGGAAGAGAGCATATGGGCAGACCTATGGTATTCTGTTCATAGCGGTTGGTACTTCTTTGTGAGCGAGAGAGCATTTTGAATTATCCCTAAATAAACATTATTGATCTAAAATGAGTGAATGAGATTTCATTGATTGTAAGCATAAAAGGGTTATGTTGTTAGGTTGATAGACTGTCTGATGAATGAAATTTGTGTTTATGCCTAGTTCTCTGTTGCTAATGTAATTCCATCATTGGATTCCTTTCTGTCCCTCGATGTGCCAAACTATATACAAAGTTGGGTTCTTGAAAAGTTAAATCTAGGAGGGGGAATGAAATATTGATAACTAAAATAAAAAGTCATTGCTATGGGTACCTTGGGATCTTCCTGTTTAAGCATCGTTGTAGGTAATAGTTTTGTTTTGTTTTGCCCAAGGACATTCAAACATTCTAAGTTGAGGGTGTTGATACGCCATGGAAATAGACATATTCTATGCCTCAAAATAAGGTATTTATGCTTGTACTTAAGTTATTTTGGTGGATATGAGGTGTTTGTTGCTTGATTGCAGGAAAAATAGGTACAAAGCACCTTGGAATAAAAAGTGGAAGAGAAAGCTCTAAAAAGATAAAGTCTATTTATCCTACGAGTTAGCTTACGAGTCATCATAAAATCATACGACTCATAGGCTTACTCATGATCAAAGTAGCAGGAAAAGTTAAGTTGAAGGAATTAAGTGAAAGATGTTCACGACTCATAACAAGTCACTATAGGTCGTGTCAAGAAATCGTATAGTGAAAAAAATCTCAAAACCTCATACATAGGTAAAGTAAGAGAAGAAGACGAGTCATAAATTCTGATGATGACTCAGAGTTACCAGTTGTGAGATGATGAGTGTATAACAGCCATGAAGAACAATGCCCAAGTGGTGATGAGTGAAGGCCACAAGTTGTAAGTATGGTTATGACTCGGGAGGATGAATCGTAAGGATAACAAAAACCTGAAGCCCTGGAAGATTAGTCACTGGGGTATTTATGACTAGCATTGTACGACTCATAAGAAAATCTTACGAGTGGAATATGCGAGTCATAAATTGTACCAAAATACTTTTCTATTCCATTTTAATTAGGATTTCTGGATTATTTTGAGATACTATAAATACATTAGGGTTGTTCCTTTATTAGCTTAAACACTTTTACATTACTTTTACTAATTTTAACATACTTTGATCATTGAGATTTTTGTTCTTGAGATTTTACATTTTTATTCAATTAAACACTTCAGATTTTCTTCCTCTTATTTTTGTGCAATTAATTACATGTGTTCTTTATTGATTGTCATGGATTGTTGCATGAACTTGAGTGGCTAATTTCCCTGACTAGGGTTGTGGGAACCTTGGTGGATTAACTACGTAGAGGAAATAGGAGATTCATCTATTCAATTATGGTTGCATGTATCTTGATCTTATTCATACTAATTAATCTCAAAGCTACTGCTGACGCTTGAGAATTACTCGTATTTAAGAATGTCCTCATAAGGGAGTCTGAGATTAGGAAAGGGGATTAAGATACTAATTTGAGTTTCACGTCCATATTATGATTCCTCCATCTCATTTAATCAACTTGAGACCCAAAAGGTGAAAGTTAAACTGAGGTTGTAGACAAGGAGCTATAAGGCGACACCTTGAAATGCAGAAGGTAAAGGGTGATATTTATCAACACATTCACAAGATGACTGATAATACATAGCTTGTTGACTTCACATGCAGAGCAAAAAAATAGGTGGGTTGAACACGAGAATTTAACGGAGTTGTGAAGCCAAGGGGAACACAATCCTAGTGCTCATTTTCTACTGTTTACAAACCCAAGCATTCAAATTCGGTTACTACTTACTATTCACTTCAAATTTCCTCATTTGCTTTTCCGCACTGCTTTTGGATTTTTTCAAGTTTCAGATATTGTTCAACATTTTCCTTGTGGGTTTGACCCCAACCTGGTTTGGGTTACTATATTTGACATCGACTGCAACATACTTCTTTAGAAGTTAGTTTTTGGGAGATATCACTCACCTGCAATCAGAAATATCCCAAATGGTAGCCCACACCGTCTCCACTAATAGTTCTACTATAAACGCATATACAATAATAGGTAGGGGAAGAAGAACAAGTATACACATACCCTGATTACAAGTAAAACAAGATAGAACAAATGGACCAATATCAAGTCACAAATAGAAATATAATCACAGAAAAGAAAGTATATATGAAATGCAATAAAGATGATGACGATGATGCACGAGGTCATCGGACAACATTCATATACACTGACCGAGCTCAGCTACAGATGTCGAACCCATGGGAGGTTCGTCAACCCACATCTACTGAGCTAAACTATAGATGTAGGACCCATGAAAGGTTCATCAATTTGTATAAAACCTATATCCAATACCAATATCCATGACTACTCTCCAACACACCCCTCAGAGAGGGTCTATAATGATGTCACAAGCCGGTATTTCTTATGTATCCAGTGTTTTTAGTATTTTTAGTATTTCTGGCATTTTTAGTGTTTCTAGTATTTCCACAGTGGTACCAATGCTTTATGATCATATATGTGACATAGACATACATCAACCACAACATCCAATAACAACGGGTGTATAAAGTATAAAATACAATGAGAATGATGATGCAATGTTCTCAATCAACAAAAATAAGAATATCTAATATCTAAATAATACACCAGCTATGTGAGCCAAAAATCAACTCAAATCCAACAACCATCCAGGATCCAATATAATCCAAAACTGTAACCAAATATACATATATCAATATTAGGCCTACAACAATATATAAGACTCCATAAAGTCATACATAGCAATTAATGGCTTGAAACTATCAATATTATCAACACAGGCCACTACACGAGCATATAAATCACCTAAACATATTTTCCATGATACAATCCCATACCCATAACATGTTTTTACATTATTATTCACTGCTCAACCTATTTTTAAGAGAGTTAAGCTATAACCTACCTAAAATGAAAAAATCAAATCAAATAAGCCCTATCACCGAGATTTTACCTTACGCATAGACTCAAACTATCATCTAAAACACAAAAATATAGAATCAAAGAATCAAAATAAAGCCAATGATACCTATATTGCTCACTTTCGAATCGAGGTCAAAACAGACCCCTAAAATTGATTTCCAAAAAGGAAGGGCAAAATTGGAATTAGTCCAAAAACACATTTCTAAAGATTAAAGGAACTCATAGGAGATAACCCAAGTGAAAATAGAATGTAATTGGGGTTTGAATCAAAGAAATAATAATTTGAGCCTTCTTGGCCAAAATCCCTCAATTCTACTTTTAAATTCGAGCTTAAATGTGACACCCCGTATGTTGCATGCACTTTTTCTATTTATATGTAACTGGGTATAGCCTTGTGGTAGGTAATGGATGAGATTTTTTATGTGAATATTAATGGTGTAGATGGGATTTTAGACGTTGCCCATACCTTTTTATGTGACACGATCAAGTTAACATCGATACAACTATTTAACTTGGAATTGCAAGTCGGTATTTGAATCTAAAGTTTAAGGTGACCAGGTGTGTACAAGTTGTAAGTTAGATTAAGGTGATTAGGAGCTGAAAATGGAATGAAATATTGAGGTGCTTGATTGACTTAATTAAGCTAGTAGGTGAGTTATCTACTTAGGTTATATGAGCCAAGTTAATGGACCAAGTTTATGAATCAGATTTGGGCCTTTATTAGTATAGTTATTTAGGCCCAAATTAAGTAAAAGAAGAAGGAAAATGGAGAAAAGGCTCAATGCTCAAATCTTCCAAGGCCCAAATATAATTGATCCCAACTAAGAAACTAAGCAAGTAGGTGCAACACCTACTTTGACATTTTGAGCTGCTTGAACTCCTTAAGTAGGTGCATCACCTACTTAGACCAATTTGGTTAAATTTGTGGTCTAAAATTAGCTAAGTGGATTGCCAAAATTAGGGACTTTATAAGGCCACATTTCTGGTCATTTTCCCTCTTTCTTAAGTCACAAAAAAGGGTTACTTCACAAATTCTCTCTACTTTCTTTTAAACAACAAGGAGCAACCCTATTTTCCTTTCTAGGGTTCTTGAAGAAGCCACAACCTTTACAATCTAAGGTAAGTGAAAACACTTATGGTTTAGCTTAATTATCTCAAGAAAGATTAGGAAAACATGATATAAGTGATTAATTATTAATTCATGGCAGAATATGGAACAAACTACTTGTTCACTTTTTCTTTGTTATTAAGAGATTTCTTTTCTTCTTTGGTTTAAAGTGTGAAGGAAAGTGAAAGTTGAAGTTCTTGAGGAGTTCAAATTAAAAGAATAAGTTGCAAAATTAAGGTAAGGTGACTGCCCATTTTGTTCTCCTTATGTATGAATTTAAGAAAGAATTATGGATGTGTTGTTAATGAGAACTCAAGGGATGATGAGTTTAATAATTGATTACTACAATAATAGAGATTTGGGACTTTTTAGGGATTGTTTTGTATGTATATGTTATGGGATGCCAGGTTGATGTTGGAAAAAGATGTGACTAGTCTGAATTATAATATAAAAAAAGGTGTGGCGGAACACCACCGAACTAATTATTGCATATATTTACTGCCCAATCTATTTTACGTATTGTTTAGAGGGTGTAATGAAGCTGAGATGGTTTCAGTGAATCTTATAAGAACATGTATGGTATATAGCTGTGATTGGAGGAGAAAAGGGTTAAAATAACACCCTTGATTGATAGATTAAGTACTTACTGCCCGGTTACTATTTTGGTGAAATAAATTAGCCCAAATATGTTGATTGGTTACTATACTTGTTTACTATATATTATATTGTAGATAAGAAATCAAAAAGGTAGGGAGTCTAGTTGGGTTAGTTTCAGAGTTATATAACCAGGTATGTAAGACATACTCTATTTTGCACACTTTGGCATGAAATCGAACATTTGTTCCATCAAGTAAGCTTTCAAGGTTATCCTATAACAAGTGATACATAATAGCAGCACAATGCATTCCATGTAGCCAATGACCTTGTTCACACTCTCTAATGTGATAAAATACCTTAGTATATGCTTATTATTTAACCTACACATCTATTTTCACTAGAAAATTTTAGTTCTCCATTTACTGAAATAAGACACATGTGTATTTTCAGCTCCTAAACACTTTATTTGTGTGCCAACAACTCCCTACCTCATTGTTGTTTCATTAAGTGCCCATTTACATGCCTCTTACTGGTAGATTATTGTTTCAAGGTACCATAATAGTATGACCACCAAAGTAACAATCTCAAAGGCTAAATAAACTAAGTAATGTAAATTTGTAAAATGAGTGGCAGCTCAATAGCATAAACCTAGCATGGGCCGATCTAGATACCCTTATATGTGGGTGGCAGCTCAGGGGCATAAGCCTAGCATGGGCTGATCCCAATGTTCTTATGTGAGTGGCATCTCAGGGGCGCAAGCCTAGCATGGGCCAATCACTATTTATCTATTTACCACTCATCATCTAGTCATTTGAATTATATGGCTTGCAAAGATTATGAAGTAAGAAAGGTAAAAAAATAAAAAAAAGAATGTAATGTACGTCATCCCCAAAGTATATATAAAGGTGGTCTACTAGTACTACTTATACACTTGTATCTGATTTCTATTGAGCTCTTGTATCATGTGTTGTTACCTTCAGCCTTACATATTCAATACATATTTTCATACTGACGTCCCACATGGGAGACTTGTATTTCATGCTGCAGGCACAGGAGCTTCAGCTAATGCACCTTGCTAGTAAGAGCATACACCGATCAGTGACTATTAGTGTGCTCCAGGTTGATTTGGGGCTTTCCAAGTCTATTCCATATATTTTTGTATTGTGCAGTAGTCAAGAGCAGGGTGGGGGGTTTTTCCAAACCCTAACTGAGTCTATGTATATTTTCGAGGCTTTGTAGACTAATGTAAAGTTAAACATGGTATTGTCTTGTCTTTTAGATGTGGTGGCCCCAACGACCAAGTGTTGTATATATCATTTTGTGCTTGCCTACGTAGTTATTTTCATTGATACATAGTATCATGTTTGTCAGAACCTTTGGTTGTCATAGTTACATGCATGAGAAGTACAAGGTTATAGATTAGTTCTGTTGGGCCTTCACGACTGTGGGTGCCTATTTACCTTAATAGGATTTGAGGCATGACAAAAGTGGTATAAAAGCAGGTCGTCCTAGGGAGTCTACAAAGCCATGTCTATGTAGAGTCTTTCTTATAGGTGTGTTGTGCACCATATATATAAACTAGATTCTATGGGAATTTAGGGGTTGTTTCTTTTTTTCATATCTTAGATCGTGCAGTAGAGCCCAAGTCGTAGGTGAAGTTATATTTAACCACTAAACCTATTTCTTTCTCATTATAGTAAAGATGCCAACTACAAGAAAGAGTAAGAATATAGGTAAGCGAGTAGACGTGGCTGCCGAAGAAGGGACAAGCAAGTCACCAACTAGACAAGCTAATCAAAGTGAGGCTCAAGATGATTTTGTATCATAAACTTCTTCTACTTCTCCATCTATAGAAAAATTAAGAAGGAGAAGAACCGCATCCTCAGAACCACCTATTAATGCTATTGACCAAGATCTAAGAAATGCGGTGTAATTGTTTGCTTGTATAGTTGCTGGGAAAGCTCAAGGAAATGCAATTCCAACCATAGGTTCTAGTGGTGCAGATAGGGCAGCTAGCCTATGGACACAGAATTTTCTTAAATTGGATCCTCTCCACGTTCACCACATCAAATCTTAATGAAGACCCACAGGAATTTATTGATTAAATCCAAAGGGCTCTAGATGTCATGCATATTTTGGGTAAGAAGACAATGGTGCTAGAAGCATATAGATTCAATGGGGAGGCTATATTTTGGTATGAATACTTGAAACGATCTAGGGGTATCGATAAACCTTCAACTACTTGGAAAGAGTTTAAAGAGCCATTTCTTGATCATTACCTTCTATTTGAGATTCAACTACCCTGTGCAGATCAGTTCCTGAATCTTCGCCAAAGGAATATAAGCGTAGGGAGGTACAACCTCCAGTTTAACTCTTTGGCTAGGTATTCCCCTAATATATTATCTACTATGGATGATAGAGTTCATCGATATGTGGATAGATTGGATCCATATTTGCTTAGAGATTGTACTATTGCTACTTTGAACAAAGACATGGACATAGCAAGGATATAAGCTTTTGCATAAAAAATGGAGGATCAGAGGCAAAGAAGAACACAAGAATTTGAAAGAGGGTATTCTAAGAGGGCCAGATCTACGGGGCAATTCATGGAATCCCAAGGTGAGTTTAGGCCTCTATATTCTACTAGACCGCCTAGGCCATTATCTTCTTATCCTACATCTAGTGCTTCATCATAGTTTTAAGGGTCCAAAGGCAACCAGTTCGGGCAAAGAAGTGAGAGTTAGAGTTCACGAATAGAGGGGTATCAATAGCAAAGGAGTATGAGCCAATTAAGGACTCCTCGGTATCCATCTAAATAATGTGGAAATCTTCGTTTAGGTTTATGTCGGTTTGGGACAAATGCTTGCTTTTGGTGTGGTACGTAGGGGCATATGATGAAAAAATGCCTACAAAGAGGCACGGGTGGTATGGCACGACCTACTGGATCAATCATTACATCATCATCATCGGTGCCTTCTTTAGGTAGGGGTGTACATCCTATAGGTCGTGGTAGAGGTGCAAAAGGAGTAGCTAGATCTAGTGGAGTTTAGAATCGTACATATGCTCTAGCAGATCGACAAAATTCAGAGGCTTCTCCAGATGTGGTTACAGGTACATTGTCCATATTTTCACATAATGTATATGTATTAATTGATCCGGGTTCTACTTCATCATATGTCACTCCATTGGTTGCTGGAAGGTTCCAAAGGACACCGGAATTGCTAGTTAAGCCATTAGAAGTGTCTACACTGGTTGGTGAATCTATTATAGCTAGGAGAGTGTATCCGAATTGTATAATAAATATTTGTGGTTGGGATACAATGGATGACATGGTTGAGTTATAAATAGTAGATTTTGATGCCATAATGGGTATGGATTGGTTGGCTTCTTATTATGCCACAGTAGATTGCCGAACTAAGAGGGTGTATTTATATTTTCCAAGAGACGCAACCCTTGAATGGAGGGGTAACATTAGTGCGCCAAGAGGTGAATTTATTTTATATTTTAAGGCTAAAAGGATTATTTCCAAGGGTTACATATATCATCTAGTTAGAGTGAAGGATACAGATGCGGAGCCACCAACTCTTTAAACTATTCCAGTGGTAAATGAATTTCCTATTGTATTTCCTGAAGATCTTTCAGGTTTGCCACCAGAATGAGAAGTGGTGTTTGGTATTGATGTAATTCCAGGTACTCAACCAATCTTAAATCCTCCATATAGAATGTCCCCGACAGAATTATGGGAGTTGAAAGAGCAATTGAAAGACTTTCTAGAAAAAGGATTCATAAGTCCTAGTATGTGCCCCTGGGGTGCATCAGTGTTATTTGTGCATAAGAAAAATGGCTCACTGGGAATGTGTATTGACTATCGATAACTGAATAAGGGGACTATTAAGAACAAATATCCCCTTTCGAGAATTGATGACTTATTCGACCAGTTGCAAGGCGCCAAGGGGTTTTTCAAAGATTGATTTGAGGTTAGGTTACCACCAAGTGAGGGTCAAAGAGAAAGACATACCCAAGACAACTTTTTGAACATAATATGGTCATTACGAGTTTCTATTCATGTCCTTTGGGCTAACTAATGCCCCTGTAACTTTTATTGATTTGATGAATAGGGTGTTTAAGACATTCTTAGATTTGTTTGTGATAGTTTTTATAGATGATATTCTAGTTTATTTGAGATCAAAGGAGGACCATGCTAGTCACTTATAAAAGGTATTATAGATTCTTCGTGATTGTAAGCTATATGTAAATTTCTCTAAATGTGAGTTTTGGTTAAAATCTGTGGCATTTTGGGGTCATATTGTATTTGATGAAGGGATAATGGTTGATACTCAAAAGATAAAAGCCATGAAGAACTGGCCAAGACCTATAACGCCTACGGAGGTTTATAGTTTTCTTGGGTTGGAAGGTTATTATAGGAGGTTCGTTGAAGGTTTTTCTTAAATTTCTGCACCTTTAACAAAGCTAACACACAAAGCTTCTAAGTTTCAAAGTAATGATGCATGTGAAAGTAGTTTCCAAGATCTGAAGAATAAGTTGACTTCTAAACCTATATTGGTACTTCTAGAAGGCACAGAGGGGTATGCAGTGTATTGTGATGCTTCAAGAATTAGTTTAGGATATGTGTTGATGCAGCATGGTAAAGTGATAGCATATTCCTCAAGACAATTGTATCCACATGAGAAAAATTATCCAACGCATGATCTGGAGCTAGCAGCGGTTATATTTGCCTTAAAGATATGGCGTCACTACTTGTATGGGATTCATGTTGACATATATACTGACCATAAGAGTTTACAATATATCTTTAATCAGAAGGACCTAAATTTGAGGCAGCGAAGATGGCTTGATCTATTAAACGACTATGACGTTGATAGCTTGTATCATCTGGTGAAAGCAAATGTTGTAGTAGATGTGTTAAGTCGGAAGACTACGACACCATCTATAGAATGACAAGGAATGACTAAAGATCTGTACCAACTAGCCAATTTGGGGGTTCACCTTCTTGAAACTCCAAATAAAGGGATTATTGTGCATAATGTGGATTAATCTTCATTAGTAGCTCAAGTGAAAGAGAAGCAATATGCAGATCCTATACTATTACAACTTAAGGAGAATTTACAATGTGGTATGATAAAGTCATTTGAGCTAACACAAGAAGGAGTACTTTGGTGCCAAAACAGATTATGTATGCCTAATGTAGATGGGCTAATAAAGAGGATGATGAAAGAGGCACATCATTCAAGGTATTCCATCCACCCAGGGTCAACTAAAATATATCATGATTTGAAAGGAATGTATTAGTGGGGTGAAATAAAGAAGAACATTGCAGAATTTGTAGCCGAATATTCAAATTGTCAAATAGTTATAGTAGAGCACCAAAAGCCTGAGGGTTATATGCAATGTATAGATCTTCCAATCTGGAAGTGGGACATGATTAACATAGATTTCGTACTGGTTTGCCTCGTACATCTTGAAAGTTTGATTCCATATGGTTGATAGTTGATAGGATTACCAAATCAACATACTTTCTACCAGTTAGGATCACTTATACAGTTGAAGATTATGCCAAATTATATATCAAATTGATAGTTCAATTACATGGAGTACCAATCTCTCTTATATTAGATAGGAGAGCTCAATTTTACTCCAAATTTTTGGAACTCTTTTTGGAGAAATTTGGGAACACAAGTAAATTTAAGTACAGTTTTCCACCCTAAAATAGATGGACAAGCGGAACGTACCATTCAAACACTTGAAGATATGCTACGAGCTTGTGTATTAGAATTTAAAGGTAGTTGGTATGATCATTTAACTCTCATCAAGTTCGCCTACAACAATAGCTATCATTCAAGTATCAAAATGGCACCATATGAAGCTTTGTATGGGAGAAAGTGTAGATCATCAATTGGATGGTTAGAAATGGGTGAAACTACCTTATTTAGGCTAGATCTTGTTTATCAAGCTATAGAAAAGGTTAAAGTGATCCGACAATGTCTAGAGATAGCCCAAAGTCGAATAAATTATACGTAGATATTAAAAGTAGGGGACTAGAGTTTTCTATAAGTGATTAGGTATTGTTAAAGGTGTCACCAATGAAGGGGGTTATGAGATTTTGTAAGAAATGAAAACTAAGTCCACGTTATATAAACCCATATAAGATTACTCAAAGGTTTGGCCAAGTCACTTATGAATTAGAGATACCCCAAGAGCTCTCAACAGTTCATCCAATATTTCATGTCTCAATGCTTCAAAAGTGCATCAGAGATCCGTCTCATATTACTCCCACTGAAGATGTACAAGTTACAAAAGATTTCACCTCTGAAGAAATACCTATTGTTATTCTAGATCGACAAGTTAAGAAGTTGAGGAATAAGGAAATAGCTTCTGTAAAAGTGCTTTGGAGAAACCAACAAGTAGAGGAGATAACATGGGAAGCTGAAGAAGCGATGAAATCTAAGTACCCCCATTTGTTCAAATATGTAGAAAAAGTCCAAGATGTTGAATTGGAGCAATAACAAGTAAGTATAATATATAATTACTATAAGATAATACAGATATTTAACTTAGGTTTGAACTTTTTTGGTTGGATAGTTATGCTAACATTCGAGGACGAATGTTTCTAAGGAGGGGAGGATGTGATACCCCGTACGTTGCATGTACTTTTTCTATTTATATGTAACTTGGTATAGCTTTGTGGTAGGTAATGGATGAGTTTGTTATGCGAATATTAATAGTGTAGATGGAATTCTAGATGCTGCCCGTACCTTTTTATGTGACACGATCAAGTTAACATCGATACAACTATTTAACTTGAAATTGCAAGTTGGTATTTGAATCTAAAGTTTAAAGTGACCAGGTGTGTACAAGCTATAAGTTAGATTAAGGTGATTAGGAGCTGAAAATGGAATGAAATATTGAGGTGCTTCCTTGACTTAATTAAGCTTGTAGGTGAGTTAGCTACTTGGGTTATATGAGCCAAGTTAATGGACCAAGTCCATGAATCAGATTTGGGCCTTTATTAGTATACTTATTTGGGCCCAAATTAAGTAAAAGAAGAAGGAAAATAGAGCAAAGGCCCAATGCTTAAATCTGCCAAGGCCTAAATATAATTGAGCCCAACTAAGAAATTAAGCAAGTAGGTGCATCACCTACTTTAACATTTTGATCTGCTTGAACTCATAAGTAGTTTCAGAGTTATATAACTAGGTATGTAAGGCATACTCTATTTTGCACTCTTTGGCATGAAATTCGACATTTGTTCCATGAAATAATCTTTTAAGGTTATCCTATAACAAGTGATATATAATAGCAGCATATTACATTCCATGTAGCCAATGACCTTGTTCCCACTCTCCAATGTGTTAAAACACCTCAATACATGCTTATTATTTAACCTGCACATCTATTTTCACTAGAAAATTTTATAAGTTCTCTGTTTACTCAAATAAGACCTTTGTGTATTTTCATCTCCTAAACACTTCATTTGTATGCCAACAACTCCCTAGCTCATTGTTGTTGCATTAAATGCCTATTTATATGTCTCTTATTGGTAGATTATTGTTTCAAGGTACCATAATGTTATGATCACCAAAGTAACAGTCTCAAAGGCTAAATAAACTAGGTAACATAAATCTGTAAAATGAGTGGCAGGTCAGGGGAATAAGACTAGCATGGAACGATCTCGATACCCTTATGTGTGGGTGGCAGCTCAGGGGTATTAGCCTAGGAAAGGCCGATCCCCATGTTCTTATATGGGTGGTAGCTCAGGGGCATAAGCCTAGCATGGGCCGATCCCAATTTATCTATTTACCACTGATCAGCTTGTTATTTGCATTATATGTCTTACAAAGATTATGAAGTAAGAAAGGTACAAAAATGAAGAAAAGAATGTAATATACATTGTCCCACAAGTATATATAAAGGTGGTCTACTAGTACTACTTATACCCTTGTATCTGATTTCTATTGAACTCTTGTATCATGTGTTGTTACCTTCAGCCTTACATATTCAGTACATATCTTCATACTGAAGTCCCTCATGGGGGACCTATATTTCATGCTGTAGGCACAAGTGCTTCAGCTAATACACCTCGCTAGTATGAGCACAGGCTATTCAGTGACTATCGGTGAGCTCTAGGTTGATTTGAGGCTTTCCGAGTCTGTTCCATATATTTTGGTAATGTCTAGTAGTCAAGGGTAGGACGGGGGTTTGTCCCAACCCTAACTAAGTCTATGTATATTTTAGAGTCTTTGTAGACTAATGTAAAGTTAAACATGGTAGTGTCTTGTCTTTTAGATGTTGTGGCCCCAATGCCTAAGTGTTATATGTATAATTTGTTGCTTACCTATGTAGTTATTCTCATCGATGCATAATATCATGTTTGTGAGAACCTTTAGTTGTCATAGTTACATGCATGAGAAGTACAAGGTTATGGATTGGTTTTCTCGGGCCTTTACGGCTACGGGTGCCTGTTCGCCCTAATAGGATTTGAGGCGTGACGTTAAATAACATTTAAATTGTAGGATCAAATAAAAGTAGTTAAAATAGGAGTTTGGAGCTTACCCAAGCTTAGAAATGGAAGAAAATTCCCAAAAACCCGATCCCCAAGATCTAAGTCTCAAAAATAGGTCGCTTAAGCGGCTATCACTTAATTGACATGGTATCGCTTAAGCGAAGCCCGCCTTATCACGTTCGCATATTGGCTGTCACTTAAGCACCAGGCGTCTAGCATGCTGGTGTCGCTTAATCGACCTGGCCATTGCTTAGGCAAAAATTGCTTAAGCGAGCGCAGTGGAGACACTTTGGATATCAGGCCAAGTCACCTAAGCGACCAAAGCATCACTTAAGCGAGTGCACGAACTGAATGGTGCACTAGCTAGAGACTTGGAGAATTCCAAGACTGTAAGGTACCCTTGTGATTCATCCAGAATCCCGTGTACACAAATGAACTATGCTACCCCACTAATTTCAATGCTCTAGACTTAATGTTGATATCAAATTTTTGAAAAAAAATATTGTTTTCATAGAATTGACCCCCGATACCTATTTTCACAAATTTGCAAATAGAGGATCAAAATGAGATATAAAAGCCGTATAACCACACCAACCATGTTACCAACCTAAAATCGATGTTCTGGATCTACTGGCATAATCCGTTTTTCCATCTAATGCCTAGATAAAAAAATATTGGCTGAAGTCAACTAATAAGCCTTTAAGACCATCAAAAATTATAATCTCACATAAATCATATCGAAATGCATTAAGAACAATACCAATCATCTCCACACCCTAAAAATACCACAGTGCAACCATGGAGAGGGGTAAGTGGTTAAATCATACTAAAATAAATATTTCACACAAATCACCAAAATTAAGGTCATTACATCATCCACCACTAAGAATCTTGTTCATCCTCGAACAAAATCTAGTTCATCCTCGAACAAAGGGTAATTGAAATACTTGAATCAGCAAAAAGCTGGGGTAAACTACTATGCATATCAGACTCAACCACCCAAGTAGACTCATCTACAGGTCGATGCCTCCACTGTACCTTCACCACATGAATGTTTCTAGAACACAACCGTCTAGTATCTCTGGCTAGAATGGAGCTAAGATCCTCAATAAAAGACCACCGCTCATCTAACTGGACTAAATCCCAATATAAGATGAGACCCATCTGGAATGTAATGTCAAAGCATAAGAACATGACAAACTTGATCGACAGCTGATAAGTCTAGAGGTAATTCTAACTCATAAGCCACATCCCCTATAGTTCAAAGGTTCTCAAAAGGTCCAATATACCTGGGGCTAAACTTGCCCCTCATCCCAAACCTCATCACTTATTTCATGGGCAACACATGAAGGAAAACATGATCACCAATGTTAAATCTCAAGGAACAAAGTTTATGATCCATATAGCACTTTTACCTACTCTGAGCCGCTCGAAGTCTATCATAAATGACCCAAACTCTATCCAAAGATTCACGGAGCAAGTCCATACCTCGAGGTCTACTCTCAAAAACCTCAAACCAACCAACTAGAGAGAGACAACGCCTACCATATAAATCATCAAAAGTAGCCATCTAAATACTGGAATGATAGCTATTGTTAAAAGTGAACTCCACCAAAGCTAGATGCTGCTCCCACTGACTACCAAAGTCTATCACATAAGCTCAGAGCATATCCTCCAAAACCTGAATAGTCTACTCTAGTCACTGATCTAGGGGTGAAATGCTGTAATAATATCAACCCAGCTACCCAACTCCTCCTAAAAAGTCTTCCAAAAGTATGATGAAAACACTGAACCTTAATCCGAGATAATAAACATTGACATACCATGAAGACAAACTATCTATTGAATTTAAATGTGGGAAAACCTCTTAGTATTGAAGGAAACTTGAACCAAAATGAAATGAGAAAATTTGGTTAATCGATCCGCTTTGACCCAAAAAATATCAAAACTATGAGAAGTACGAGGAAACCCAGTCACAAAGACCATTATAATCTGTTCCCATTTCCACTCAGGAAGGGTAACCTTTGAAGCAAACCACCAGATGTCAAATGCTCGGCCTTCACCTGATGGAAACATAGCAATGAGCTATAAAATCTGCTTTATCCTTCCTTTTACCACTCCACCAGTCATCCTATCCCAAATTATGATATATCTTAGTCGCACTCAAATAGATGAAATACTTGGAACAATGAGCCTCCTCCAAAATTAATCTAATCCAATCACCAACTCTCGACACACAAACTTGGCCTCCAAATCTTAAAACACCATCTGAATCAAGTAAGGCTTCCATAGACTCACCACCCAACACCTTATCTCGAATCAATCTCAACCTAACATCATTAAACTAATGAGCCTGAATCTGCTCCATCAAAAAAGACCTAGCATCCACGAATGCAAAAACACACCCAGGGGTCGAACGATCAAGACTAACTATTTGGTTAGCCAAAACTAAACCTCCAAAGCCAAAGGTCTCTCATAAGTCAAAAGATACGCCAAGCTACCCATGCTAGTCGACATCCAACTCAAGGCATCCGCAATCACATTAGCCTTACCTGGATGATAGAGAATAATCAAGTTATATTCCTTAAGCAACTCAAGTCAACAATGTTACCTCATATTATGATCTTGTTGGGTAAAGTAATATTGTAGGCTTTGATGATTCGAGAAAATCTCACAACAAACTCCATATAAGTAGTGCCTTCACAACTTCAAAGAAAAAGCCACGACACACAACTCCAAATCATGGGTATGATAATTTTTTTCATGGGGCTTCAAATGACAAAAAGCATAGGCAATTACCTTACCCTTTTGTATAAACACAAATACCTAAATCAATGCTTGTAGCATCATAAAAGTTGGTAAAGCCCACACTGTCCTTGTGCAAAGTTAAGATAGGAACTGATGTCAATAAATCCTTGAGCTATTTAAAGCTCATATTATAATCATTGGACCACTGAATAAACATCTTTTTATAAGTCAACTTGGTCAGCGGAGCTGCAGTAAATGAAAAACCCTCTACAAAAAACCAATAGTAGCCCTCTAAACTAAAAAACTCTAAACCTCAGTAGGAAGAAATAGGCCTAGCCCAATAACAAAATGATGCAATCTTGATCAAATTGACCATAATACCCTCCTTGGTAACCACTTGACCCAAAAGAGACAGATTTCAACCAAATCTCACACTTGGAGAACTTAGTATACAACTTCACATCCTCCAATCTCCGAAGAACAATCTATAAATACTCCTAATGATAGATGTTATTCTTGGAATAAATAATGATATTTTCTATAAATATAATGACAAAAAATTCAAGATAGAGTTGTAATACCTGATTTATCAAATCTGTTAATGCGGATGGAGCATTGGTTAACCCAAAGGACATGGCCAAAAACTCATAATGATTGTACCAAGTTTGAAAAACCTCTTCAGAATGTCCAAAGCTCTAATTCTCAACTAGTTGTACTTAAATCTCACATCAATATTCAAAGTACCCTCCCGAAATTTGATAAAACAAATCACTAATACAAGGAAAAAGTTCATATTGTTAAGTTGTTGATAATTAATTGAAATGCGCATAGACCCATCCTTTGTCTTCACAAACAAGATAAGAGCACCCCAAGGTTATACACTAGGTCGGATAAACCCTTTATCTAATAACTCCTGCAACTGATTCTTTAATTTCTTTAACTCTACTGGGCCGATCCTATAAGGAAGAATAAAACTTGTCTTCATTCTCGGCTCAACATTAATAACAAAGTCAATATCATGATTCAAAGGCATACAGGAAAATCCGTAGGGATAACATCTATGAACTCATGAAATGAACGATAAGAATCTAAGAAAGGAGGGAAAGCAACATCAATATCATGAATATGAGCCAAATATGACAAGAATCCCCTCTCAACTAAGTGACAAGCCTAAAGGCAAGATATAACTCTCTTAAGACCCGAAGGAAGCACACATTCTAAGCTATCCTCAGCACATGCAGTGAAGCTAAACTCATAGTTTTAACATAACAATCTAAAATAGCATGATAAGGAGCTAACCAATCCATACCCAAGGTGACATTAAAATCTATCATATTAAGGACAGTTAGATCTACCCAAGTCTCATGCCCCACAAAAGTCATATCACAATATTGGTATACCTAATCTACCACTAAAGAGTCATATATGGGTCTAGATACATAAATAGGCATATCAAGAGGCTCACAAGTAGAATAATACTCTAAAGCAAAATATATAGACACATAGGAGAAAGTCGATCCTGGATCAAATAACACTGATGTAAATCTAAAACAAATATGGATGATTGCTGTGATGATTGTATTGGAGGCCTCTACCTATGGCATTACAGGTATATCATAGCACTGTCGACATCCATCAACTGACTGAGTAGCCCCGCGACCACCACCATAGACACTTCTATTTCTGCCATTCGGACATCTATTATAACCTCTACCTCTCATATCCAAAATAGAAATATCTTTAAAAATATATTGGGGATAATTCTTATCTATATAGCCATCCTTATCCTGCACAAAACAAGTCCTATGACCCAAGTCACTAGAAGGAGGTACGACTAATACAGGATGACCACTTAAAGCTATTGAACTAGAAGACCCACTATATGAGCTTTACAAGGCTGCTTGCACCGGTCTACCATGACACCCAAAAAAGCCTCTAGAATCTCTACCTCAAGAAATATGACCCCTGAACTTACCCTAGTGAGACACCTTCTTGGCGCCTCCTAGAGATACTCAAAGAATAGACCCATTCATCTTAGCATTATCCATAATACTCTAAAACAATGACCTATACAATACCACCTAAGTTGTAGCAAGCTGAAGAGAAATATCTAATCCCTTTATGAACTTTTAAATCTGTCCTAACTAGGTAATATTGGCATAAGAATATCTGGACAAGGCATAGAAATATGCCTCATACTTTGCAATAGTCATAAAGCTGATCTCCGAGTGATCAAACTCATCTATCATCTGATCCCTCAAAATGACGAGCATAAACCTTTCCAAAATATCCTCAGTAAATTAATCCCAAGTCATCTCTGGCAAACTAAGAGGTCGGCAACCAAGAAGTGACCTTCATTCTCTAGTTCTATCTCTCAACTGATAAGTAGTATACCACCCTATGCTACGCAAGAAAACCAAGGTAATGCAAGATCTCACGATAATCCATCTAGAACTCATAGGCATCCTCGCCTACGACACCCCAAAACTTAGAAGGACCCAAATGAGTAAATCTCTTAAACCTTCTTGAGGAGTTAAGGTTGATGATATTTTGATGTTGAACAAGATGGAATTGAAGAAAAAATAATACTAAAAGGCAAGGATGGACGATGAACAATTAGACAAAATTTTGGAAGTAAGTTTTAGTATATGCAGGTGATATGCCCGTATCACCCAATTCATAGTGGTGAAATAGTGCCTGTGAAGCCTACCTTAGAGTGGTGCAATAGTGATCGTGACACCCTAGACAGTTCGATGTTCTCACGGACGCGACGCCTCTAAATCCTACATGGCTTAGGCTTTTTTTTATTATAAATACAACACTTAAACACTTTGTACACTACTTTTGGATGTCTTGGAGCATTGTGAGGGATTGTGAAATACTTTATTTAGTGTTTTACTCTTAAAATTTAGATTTTTAATAGATTTTATTATGTATTTAATTATTTGGATCATGTTTATGTTGATTAATGGCTAAATGCCCCCTTTTCAGGGTTAAAGCCAAGAACATGATTACTATTATTTGGAATTGATTTCATTTGAATTTCTTATCATCTTTGGTTGTTTGTTTATACTTATTTAAAATATTTTAAGGAGTAGATAACCTTAGAATTCATATATTATCGACCTAGTGATTTCGGAAGGGGGAATAGAATGATAGAACGTGGGGATAAACTAAGTAAGGTTCTTATTCTTTTATCAAATAAGGAATTTGAATTAGCATCTAGGACTGGGATATACCTAGAAGCCTTGTTTGGTTCACATGTAGGAGGATAGATTTATGCATCTAATTAGATTATTACATCCCCGCTCAATGATATAGTTGTAATATCTAAGTTAGGTAGATGATTAGAGGTCAGGAGACCATGATCATGCAATAAACCCTATGAATTAACAACCAAGATAAGTGATTTAATGAATGAATTTCAATAGCATAGTATGATTGTTCAAAGTTCTTTAACCCTAGGATTTACTCTATTAATTATCTTTAGTCTTTTACTTTATGCATCGCTTACTTTAATTTTTAGTTTATAACTTTCAAACTCTCATTAGGGTTACGCTTGCACTAGATTGATCTCAATTGTGAACTAGAATTGAATAGTTGTTAGAACAAGTCTATATGGGATTGATATTTGGCTTTCTTTAAGGCCACTATATTACTTAATAGACAATGTACACTTGCATGTACACTTGCATGTACACTGTCAAGTTTTTGGCACCATTGTTGGGAACTTGTAATTTTGCAACTATTATTGTTTTGGTTTTAATTTTTAGATTTCTTTGGTGTTTTATGCTTGGTCTTGGTTTTATAGTGGCAAGAAATAGGTTTTTAGGCTAGTAAGCTCGCAAGGTATAGGTAATTGGTTGAACCAAGCCCCAAACTCGAGCAACACTTTTATCAGTGAAGGAGAGAAGCAATATTTCTCCCACCTATTCTGCAAATAGAAAAAGATCAAGCTAATCTTTCTTTCATGGCTGAAGAACAAGTATCCCTTAGGATAGTTCGTGAAGTGGTAATCCCACTTTCAACAAATTTGACTTCCTCTTTTTAGAAATCAGCTGCTGGAGGTAATTTTGAGCTCAAACAGAATATGGTAAAGCTTCTTATCAGTTGTGGACAGTTTACAGGGTTTTCACATTAAGATCCATAAGTCCACCTATAAAACTTTCTAGATATTAGTGACACATTCATCTTTATTGGTGTATCAACTGATTATGTGAGGCTGGCACTATTCTACTTTTCACTATTAGGGGAAGCAAAGAAGTGGTTTAATGCTAAGCTAAAAAATTCAATCACAGCATGGGATGACGTAGACTGGAAGTTTCTTATCCAATTCTTCCCATTTGGCAAATCTGTGAGACTTCACAGTGAGATTATGTGGTTCAAACAAAAGCCAAATAAGAATTTGTATTATGCTTGGGAGTGATTAAAAGCTCTTTTTTTATACTATCCAGATCATCAGTAGTCTAATGAGATATTAGCTCATACTTTTGTAGAGGCACTTGACCATAACACAAAAATTTTGCTAGATTCAGTTGCATGTGGTTAAGCTTTAAAGCTAACGTATAATGGGCTATATACATTGTTGAACTAAATTGCTCAAAGAAATCTTGAGTGGCATTCATACTCAAGGAATGCTACAAAGAATATTGTAGGTGTGTTGGAGGTGGACTAATTTAATGCTATATCCACCCAGATTTTGGCACTGCAAAATTAGATAAGCAACATAAAGTTGGGAGTCACACAACCTAATAATGAATAATGATAATTCTTGTTTATACTTGTGTTGATACATGTTGCTGATGGTATATAACACACGTGGATGGTTGTTTTATGTTCTTTAACATGAGGGTCTTTAGTAATCCTAGTCTCGATGATATCTACCATGAAAATAAACTTATTATAAGTATGTACAAAATGTGTTTGTTAAAATGTCTAAGTGAGATGACTAGTTGCATATTGATAATGTGTTGTGCTAGGGCAATGGCCCGAGTGACTATGAATGATTGTTGAATGAACTTGTGAAGGTATTATGAACCACGTATTGTGAAATTGGAAACATTGTTGGTTGATGGGTAATGTAAGGTAAAAGTCCCTAGATATGGTGATGAACTTGAATTATTCATTGATCCCAAGTATGGTAAGAATGTGGTTATAGATTGCTAATGAAATGTGAATAACATGTGTGGGTATTGATGACCATGAATGGAATTATGTAATTAAACTAAGTGAAGGCATTTTCCTATTAAGATTATTGTGCAATGATGGCTCCCATAATAACCATTAGGTCTTTTACAGTTTTGAAATTGGCTAAATGGCTAAGTCCTTAAATATTATATTGAACGTGTATTGATCCATGGACAAGAGGGTAAAGTCCCAAATGTCAACTAATGATGGTTTTTATGGCCTGAGGTTAAAGTCCCTTGCCTTATGTGAAGGCTTGAAGGTAAAGTCCCTTGCCCAATGAAAATGTAAGGTAAAGTCCGTTGCTTAAAAAGAGCTCTTGAGATCAAAGCACCTCACCTCATGAAGAAACTTATGGTAAAGTCCACTAATGGCTTATGGTAAATTCCAACAAAGGCTTGTGGTAAATTCCACCTATATGTGTGGGTAAATTCCCTTATTTGAATGGACTAAGCATTTGGGTAAGGTCTCTTGCTGAATGATGATGTGTGTGGCTGAAGACCTTAATAAAATAAAAGTGTGTACATGGGTAAAGTCCCTCATCTAATGATAATATTATTGTAGCTAAAGTCCTTGGTGTATTAAGCATGATAATCTATAAGTGTGGGAGGTAGTAGTCCTCCACTTTACATCTAGTAAATGAATTCTTGAGAATAGTGATTTATAGATTGGCATGTAATATATCTACATATATGGATAAGTGTGTGAATGTGATGAAATATGATATATTGACTTGTTATTGATTGATTATGTATTTTACCACTTATCCTTAAGTTACATGCTATCATTCCAACCTCTAACTATCCTCAAAAGCTACATCCCTACACGACGTAGGGCCTGGAGCACCTTCTTCTTTACCTATCCAGTGATGAGTATTTCAAGGTAGTTTGTGCTTGACTTAAATTGGTGAGCATCCTTACTTTAGATGACGTCATCTCTTGGTCTCTATCATTGGACTTAGTCTCTTTAAGACTTGGTTTAGCAATAGTTGGGGTCTTGTCCCGACATATACACTTATTTACTTCAGTTTCTGTAGAGGTGGTGTGAACAACTGTGAACTTGGATAGAGTTAACCTAATGAATATAATATTGACGTATGTTATTATTTCCATTATTCTAATTTGAGAGTTGGAATAACTCTGAATCTTATGGTATGTTGAGACGATTAGGTTGGGTTATTGCGATGACCTTTGGTTCATCTGAGCTTGAGGTGCCCATACGACATGATCCGAAGTTTGGGTCGTGTCATGTTGGTATCAGAGCCTAGGTTTATGGTAAGTTAGGTGTTCATAATCCCATGTAAAGTAGTGTCTCTTTGTGGGTGTGAAGCACGCCAAATTTATAAAAGAGAGGCTATGAGACATTTTAGGAATGTTTACCTTTCTTGTGATTAAATCTTAAGCTATTAAGTCTAAGGTCTTGGATTTCCTCTGATTCCGTTAGCTATTTATCAGATCATGCCTCAAAGAAGATCCGAGACTCAGACAGACACTACTGAGGGTCCTATGGACAAAGCACGTACAATTTCTGAAGTTCAGACCTAGGCTTGGGCAGCGGCATCTAGGAATCCTTATGGGGTTCCACCCACCAACCTTGCTCATAAGTTTGGCATTTCTCTGTGATCTCCTCAAAGGGATGCTACTAATGTCGAATTTCTTCCCTTTTTCAATCTCCTAACTTAATTGGTAACCTCTCAAATAGAGTATGGTGCTTTGGATACCGTTTCTTCTAAGGCCAATAGAGTTGGCCAATTTATGAGGTTGAGCCCTCCTATGTTCTCCGGTATGAAAGTTGAGGAATATTTTCAAGGCTTCATTGATAAAATAGAGAAGATCTTTTGGATCATGCATGATACGGAAATTGAGGGTGTGGAGCTTACTTCCTACCAATTGAAAGAGTAGCGTACCAGTGGTACGAATGATGGGAGTTGTCTAGGGGTATGGATACTAGTATGACTTCTTGGGTGGATTTTTTTGAGGATTTCCTTGACCGCTTCTTTCCTTAAGTTTTAAGGAAAGATAAGGCAGAAGAGTTTGTGAATTAAAGTAAAAGAGGATGTCCATTCAGGAATATGCCTTGAAATTCCATCAATTATCAAGGTATGCTCATGAGATAGTTTCTAGTATGAGGGATAGAATGCACAAGTTTTTCTAATAATTGTTTGGTGAGTTAGTTTTTTAAAAGCAAGGAGGCCTTGTTTATTGAGAACATCAATATGTCTAGATTGATTGTGTATATACAAGTAGAGAATGAGAAAAATAAGCATGCTGATCTTAGTGAGAAGCAAGAAAATAAGTTTAGGCCTACTGAGAGTAGTGGTGGAAGTAGTGTCAAGTGGCCATAAAAGAATGGGGGAGTTTGGATTTGTTCTGCTCGGCTAGTTTTCACTCTTCTTACCTAAAGTTATTGGGTGGTCATCAATCTCAGTTTAGTGGCTGGTCCCGTGTACAAGGTGCCCAACTTCAAACTAGTGGTGCTTAGTCGACTCTACCCTACCCTCCTTTTAGATTTTATGGTTATAGTCATCATAGTGAGTGTGAGAAAGGGAGAGGTAGATTTTTTTATTATGGTTAGCTTGGGCACATGCAATGTGAGTTCCTATTTTAGTAGCTTCTTGGGCCAACAGGGCCTCTGTTGCTACTCTATCCACTCCCGCACCAAAGGGTGCTATGTCTGGTTCTACTTCTGGTACTAGTGTTGGTCGAAACCGCTTGTATGCATTTACTACTCACCAAGATTTTAAGGCATCTCCTAATTTTGTCATGGGTATGTTGAGACTTTTCTCCTGTGATGCATACTGTTTGATAGATCGAAGGTCTACTCTTTCTTATGTGACCCTGTATATGGCTATGTATCTTGATTATGATCCCAAGAGTTTGTCAATTCATTTTTCTGTTGCTACCTTGGTTGGATACCCTATGATTGTTAGAAGAGTCTATAGGGGGTGTGTTATATCTATTGGTGATAGAGATACCCTTGTTGACTTGGTAGAGTTAGACATGGTTGATTTTGATATCATATCTGAAATGGATTGGATGCACTCTTGCTATGCTTCCTTACATTGTCGGACCCGTAGGGTCATATTCAAATTCCCTAATAAGCCAGTCATTATATTAGAAGGTGGTTCCTTAGTGCCTAATGGAAGGTTTATTTCTAATCTCAAGGACTAGAAGTTGATTTCAATGGATTGTTTGTGCCATTTGGTTTGAGTTAAAGATTCTAACTCCATAGAGCCTTCTCTAAAATCTATTCCCGTGGTAAATGAGTTTCCCAAAGTGTTTCTTGATAATCTTCTCGGTGTTCCTCTCGAAATGTAAATTGATTTTGGGATTGATCTTGTCCTAGACTCTCATCTAATCTCTATCCCTCCTTATAGGATGGCTTCGACATAGTTGAAAGAACTTTAAAAATAATTTAAAGACCTCTTAGATAAGGGTTTTATCCGGCCTAGTTTGTCTCCTTAGAGTGATCCCATGTTTTTTATGCGTAAGAAGGTTAGTTCTCTTCGTATGTGTTTTAATTATTGTTAGTTGAACAAAGTGACCGTAAAGAATAAATATCCTCTTCCTAGGATCGATGATTTTTTCGATCAACTTTAGGGTGATATGTGTTTCTCTAAGATTGATCTTAGATTGGGCTATCATCAACTTAAAATTAGGAATGCAGATATCCCAAAGACTGCCTTTAGAACTCGATATGGTCACTATAAGTTTTTAGTCATGTCCTTTGGGTTGACCAATGCCCTGATGAGATTCATGGATTTGATAAATAGTGTCTTCCATACGTTCTTGGACATATTTGTCAGTGTCTTCATTGATGATATCTTAGTGTATTCTAAAAGTGAAGCGGATCATATAGATCACCTCCATGCCGTGTTACAAACTTTGAAGGATTATTGTTTGTATGCCAAGTTCTCCAAGTATGAATTTTGGTTGAAAGTCGTAGCTTTTCTTGGTCATGTCATCTCTAGTGAAGGGATCATGGTTGATCCCTAAAAGATTGCGACATTTAAGAAATAGCCTTGACCTATGACTCCATAAGATATTCAGAGCTTCTTGGGTTTAGCCAATTATTATAGGATGTTTGTGGCGAGTTTTTCCACTAGTGCTTCCCCATTGACCAAATTGACCCAAAAAAAGGTCAAGTTTATCTGGTCTAATGTGTGTGAGGATAGTTTTGAGAAGTTGAAAGATAAATTGACTTTGGCTCTGATATTGACCTTGCCTGAGGGTAGTGATGATTTTGTTGTATATTGTGATGCTTCTCGAGTCGGTCATAGTTGTGTATTGATGAAACATAGTAGGGTGGTGGCCTATGCTTCTAGGCAATTGAAAGTTCATGAGAAGAACTACCCCACCCATGAATTAGAATTGTTAGTCGTGGTCTTTGCTTTGAAAAATTGGCGACATTATTTCTATAGTGTTTATGTTGATATCTTTTCTGATCATAAATGCCTCCAATATGTGTTTACCCAAAAGGAGTTGAATATCCAACAAATAAGGTGGCTTGAGCTATTGAAAGACTATGATGTGAGTTCTTATTACCATCCTGGTAAGGCAAATGTAGTCACCGATGCCCTTAGTAGATTATCTATGGGATGTTTGGCCCATATTGATGAGGATAAGTAGAAATTGGTAAGGGATATTCACTGGTTAGCGAATCTTATAGTTTGACTTCCGGACTCTGAGGATGGTGGTGTATTTGTGCATCCTGTATCTCAATCATCTCTTTGAGCTAAAGAAAAAGCTAGTCTTGGACCCCAAAATGATGAAGATCAAGAGCAATGTGGATCAACACAAGGTTTCAGACTTTGTGATTGGTGCTGATGATATCTTAAGGTACCAAGGTAGGGTATGTATTCCAGACATCGATGGATTGAGGGAAAGAGTCATGGTCGAGGCTTATGAAGCCCTTTATGCTTTTTAACCCGGTTCCCCCAAAATGTATCATGACCTTATAGAGTGCTATTGGTGGAATAATATGAAGCGAGATATTGCTAGCAATGTGGCTAAGTGTATTATGTGCCAATAAGTAAAGGTTGAGAACTTGAGGCCCGATGGCCTATACCAAGAGGTTGCATTGCTCAAGTGGAAGTGGGAGTTGATTAATATGGATTTTGTTACCAGCCTTCCTAGATCTTGGAACCAATGTGATCCTGTTTGGGTCATTATTGATAAAATGACCAAGTCCGCCCATTTCTTACCTATGAGAACTAATTTCTCAGCAAAATACTATACTAAGTTATTTCTTGTTGAGATCGTGCAGTTTCACGGTGCTTTGATGTCTATTTTATCGGATCGTGGCCCACCATTTTCATCCCACTTTTGGACGTCGTTTCAAAAAGGTTTAGAAACTAAATTGTGCCTTAGCACCACTTTTCACTCGTAAATATGGTCAGGCAAAGAGAACTATCCAAACATTAGAGGATATGTTGCAGACTTGTGTAATTGATTATGGTGGTAGTTGGTTTGACTATTTTCCTTTGATTTAGTTCTCTTATAATAATAGTTACCACTCTAGTATTGCCATGGTGCCTTCAAAGCATTTTATGGTAGGAGATTTTGGTTTCCTATTGGGTGGTATGAAGTTGGCAAAGGTAAGTTGCTTGGGCCCAATTTAGTTCACCAAGCTTTAAGGTGAAGGTGATTTGTGATAGGTTGAAAACCGCTCAAAGTCTCCAAAAGTCCAATGAGGATGTAAGGCGTAGGGACTTAGAGTTTAGTGTCGATGATTAGGTATTCTTGAAAGTATCTCCCATAAAAGGAGAGATGTAGTTAAGTAAAAAGGGAAAGCTTAGTCCCCACTATATTGATCCCTACTTGATTGTGATAAGGGTTGGCAACATTGATATTACATCCTGGTTTTTGGCCATAGAAACTTTTCCTTGAAAACCATTCTTCAGACCCAATATGACTCAAGGATACGAGCCGTATGCTGGGGTATGAGCGGTATGGTCCTATCGTAAGATGACTAGTATTAGTTGGTGGGATGGTTTTAATCATTGGAATGGTCATGACTTAAGGGTATGAGACATAAGGTTTGGATATGAGTTGTATTAGGGACTCGTATAGTGCCCAGTATTTGATCCTCCTGGTATCTCATTTTACCAGGGATATAGATCATGGGTACGAATCGTATGTTGAGGTTATAACTTGGTTGGATGAGTCATGTACTGGATAATGCTTGATCTAAGGTTAAGTCCTGGGTACGACTGGTGGGAACCAATCATAAGGAAGGGTATGACTCGTAAGAGGGTTAGTCATAACCTTGTGATGGGTTTTTAAGGGACTTAAGTGGGGGTATTCTAGATATTTCCCTACTTACCCTAATTGTGAATCATGACTTCTAATACACTTCAAAGGTTATTTACCCTATTATTTTATTCATTAACATATAGAATACTATTCTTAAACATTCAACAATTCTCTCATGAGCTTTTGGGGAAAGAGAGATAGGGTTTCAACCTGGGGATTACTTTGGGGCTTGCTTTGGTGATTTTCTTCCATCATCTTTATCGGTTTGAGGCATGTGTCTCTTCCCTACTTACTTTTTCTAAAAAGGCATAAATTTTATGACTCTTTTCATGGTTTCAATATTAGATGGGTTATGGTTTTCTGCTAATATTTGGGGTTTTGGTGTAAATGGTTTGGTTATGGTTTCTTATGGTTTAATTGTGCTTTTATATGAATTGATGGTGGTTTTGGGCAATTGGATTGCATGGTAATGGTTTAATGGTCTTTGGAATATGTTTTGGTTATATTATGCCCCCAAAGTGTTGGATAAAATGCTTATAAAGATATGTACATTGCATTAACTTCTTTAAATGGAACTCTTACTTGTTTTTAGCTTATATATGAAATTATAAATGCTTTAAATTGTTTATAAAGGTTAAAGGGTCATTGGTTTTGCTTGTGGAGTACATGGAAGTCTCCCAAAAGGTTAATATGGTAAGCATAAAGGGGACTTTAGATTCCCCTTAACCTAAATGGTTTGGCCATAGATAAATTTTCCAAGTATGGTTGGTATGACGATACCACTAATAATTGCCCTTGGTTAATAAATGGAATTGGATTGATTGGACATTGTTTTAATCTGGACATTAATGGCGGAATGTGTACTAAGCCATGAGAGGTGGAGGTTCTGGGGGAACCAAAACTGGAAACTCATATTTGCCGATATGAGGGGTCTTTGATGGCCACGTGCGAGTGTCATGTTTATATTGGAGGGATGTACTAGTCATCCCATAGGATATTTCCTGGTCGTGCCGCTACATGCACTAGGACTCTTTTAGTAGGGGAGCAACCATACGGCCCATGGGTGTGGTTAAACAGCAAGGTTACGTAGCCCAGGTAAAGTTTCAAATGCATGTTAAACATGGATTCCCTTTCCTGGAAATTATATATATGTATCATTGTATGCATCATGAATGGTTTTACTTGGTTGTTTAAATGGCATTACTTTATCCTTATCCCGAGATATATGCTAGTGGTAACTTGCTAACTAGTCTACTGGCGGCTGTATACCCACGCTATACAAGAACCAGCCATTCGACTCCTCCTACATAGTGATTGACTCGGGGACAACATTTTGATTGAAGTGCTGAGCTTCCATCTTTTCGGAAGGATCTTTTTCATGATATGGACATTCTTGGAAATTTTGTTTTCATTTTGGACATTGGTTTTTGTCATGGTTGAGGGCATATCCTAATTGAATATTTTTATTCTTTTGGATAGAGGCTATGCGGTAATTTTCGGGGTTGGTATGGGCGAAATCGGTATTGGTTTCGGCCTTGGCATTAGAATAAATTCTGAGGCTGGCATCATCGAACATTATTTCTCACTATTCCATTATAGTACATTTTGGGATTGACTATCATATTATATTTTGATATTCTCTTTGGTTTGGTATGGTATGGATGGTTGGTTTGGTGTGGTTAAACTCGATTGGATCAGTCACGATCGTTATCATTTCCCTGAGTCTTGAGGTAAACAATAATGCTATCTTGTTATATATTTGAAATTCAATGTATTTGAGGCTTTAATCGGTTGTTGGGTTGGGTTAAGCGGGAGATCCCCAGTTCTGGTTGGACTTAGCATGCCCATTGTTTCTAGGCCCTAGTTTGAGTCTTGATAGTTGCCTATGACTTAGAGTTTCCTTCTAGTATGAACACTATTAATTTTCCATGTGTCTATATTGTAAAAATATATGGGTGATCCTTCCTTGGTTGTTCCTTTAGAATATGTTGGTATCTCAGACTTTTTGTCCTATAAAGAGGTCCCGATGAGGATCTTGGATTAGCAAGTTTATCGATTATAAATGAAAGAGGTGGCTTTAGTGAAGGTTCTATGGAGGAACCAAAAGTTTGAGGAAGCAACTTGGGAGGCAGAAAAGGACATGAAGTCCAAGTACCCGCATTTGTTTTCTATTCCGTAAGCTTGTGATGGAGGTATAAGTTAATCTCCTTTCTTTCTTTTATGTCTTTGATAGACAATGGAGTAAAGTCTTCAATGATTGAAATTGATTTATGTCTTTGCTAGACAATTGATTAATGTTCCCAACATGTGGATTGATTTGTGTCTTGTTAGACCATGGATTATAGTTCCTAATACTATGAAATGATGTGTGAACTATTGTGATAGGTCTAAGTCTCTAATAATTTGAATTGATTTAGATTCTTGATATATGGTGGAGTAAAGTCTTCAATGGCTTGAGTTGTGCAATATATTTAATGAGTTGATAGGCTGGGAGTGCCAAAGTTATGAAATGAGTAAGTGTTGGATAAGTGATGGATTAAAGTCTCATGACAAATAAAATGAAATAGTTGATTAATGATGATCATGATATGTGTCGTGTTACATCCTTGTTGTATGCTTATTTCTAGCTTGTGTAAGAGTTGTTTTGCTGCATGATGATATGTTACCCTGTGTTCATGCTTTCCTTACCCATCATTAGCGGATGAATAATCCTAAGTGAGGGAGAATGAAACACCAGAGAATGTGGCCTTGCAAAATAGTTGGTTGATTTGTAGAGATCATGACTATGTTGTGTTACAAAAGTAGAACCATTATGTATACTAGTCTCTATATTGCATTCAGAAATAAGTTATATTAGTGTATTCATTCGTACTCCACTTTGAAATTTTGTCAGGTTCAATCTGTTGTATAGATACCACTAGGTTTTGGGACTTTATTATGTATTTGATCTATCACTACATCTTTTTTCCGCACCCTTTTCTTTATTTATTTGAGAAGTTTGTTACTAGCCATTTCGAACTATGGGTTTGACTTGCCTACTAGTGAGTTATAGTAGGCGCCATCATGACTTGAGAAATTAGGTCATGAAAAATTGCTATTAGAGCTTAGGTTTCATCGGTGTATTAGTACAAGAGCAAAGTGTTAGTAGAGTTTTGCAGATTGGTTCGAAGACATTTGTAACCTATCTTCGAGAGGCTATAGGGACATTTTTGGTAATTTATTTCTTGACTCCTTATCGTGTGTCTGTATTTTTATCAACCTCAAACATATTTTTTGACTCTATTCAATCCCTCAACTATGATGCGACATTGTCAATAGATGTAAATGGGACTTCGACACCTGTTTCCACAATTTTAGCGTAATGTTAGATTAGAAGTCTGAATTGGAGATCAAAGATCTTCAGTGTCAACTAAAAGGATTTGGGGCTAGCTTAAGCTCCGATTGAGCCTCGTGATTACTTCAACCCTTTGAGGTTCAAAATTAAAGATCCAGAGTCTATTGCAGATTCCTCATAGTTATGGGTGATATTTGATTTATCGAGCAGTTCTCAGACTAGAGTTGGGTCTATTGGTGTTCATCAGGGTTCTTTGCCAGTTTTTGAGTATGAGATTAGGTATCTCGAGCAAGCCAAACTTATTTTTGTGCTATATACTTCTGAGCAGGACATTGGTGCATGGATGTTTAGAGGACTAGCATTATCACTCTATTCAACATCGGAGCACTTGATAGCAGTTGGATCTTTGTCTCTGAGGTTTTATATTATGAGAGGGCCATAGAGAGAGCATGTATTGAGACTTAAGAAGTTGGCGGTGAGAGGTTGTGCCATCAGGAAAATGCTATTGGTATTTCATCTAAGAACTTTTTTTGGGTGTGGCTTGATGAAACTTGGGTTCGGAGAGTGCTGTAAACGTAAGTTATTGATCGAACAAAGTTAATATTGACTCCTCACCAGCCTAGAGTTCCTAAGATAGGCTATGATTGTGGGAAGGATGACCAGTATAGTATAGATTGCTCTCCATGTCAGTTGGCCAACAATTTGGAAATTAGTATATGTTGCTCTTTAGGATTCGAGCTTTGGGAGTATGTACTAATATAGAGTGATCGTCTATTAGTCTGGGGAGTTTACTTGATGTGGGATTGCTAGTCTTTCAGCTCATTCAGAGCAGCCTCATGATGAATATGGCACCTTCAATTAGAGATAGTGTGTTTAGCGCCTCAGTTGATGATTTAGTCGGTTGGTTCGAGTTTGGACCTGTTAAGATTTACTCTCCCTTATATCCGTTAGACATGTGATTTCGGATTTCACCATGATGGGTGTGCTTTTATTTCCTTCATTTATCTTTTATTACATGTCTTAGGGTTTTCATAGCCATTGATGATTATATGCGTTGATGAGTTCACATTGTTTATGGTGTACTTTATTATTGAATTCATGATTATATTACTACTCTATGGTTTATTTTCTTAGTAGTTGATGGGGGTAGATCTGTATTGATGTTTTCTCCCTATGAGTGTAGCCTTTGGATTTGAGTCCTATTTATATTGGCATATTGGCCTTCTTGTGGTCCTCGAATGGTACCTGATATTGATGATTTATTTTGGTACCATCTATTTATTATATTGATGTAGATATTGCTCTTACTATTGCTACCACTACTTGAGGTTATTGATATTATTTTATATTATTACTTGATTTAATTGATCCTTGATAGGTAGCTACTTAGACAAGTGTTATCTAGTTTAAATATCATTCCTTGCAATTCTTATTTGGTGGCTTGAGTAGATATGATAGGATTTGATGTTTTCTTTTCCATGTTGCGGTGAGGTTGATTGTTTTCGCTCTTGGTTAGCTATGTTAGATTAATTTGGGGATGTATTGTGGTGTAGAAGGTAAGTTGACCTTTTGTGGTTTTGTATGACTCTAGAGTTGGCAATTTAGTTATATTGCCCATTTTTGAGTTTGAGATTCTTAGACTTGCCTCTTCGGCTGCGATGGTTTTTGTGTTGGCTATCCCTTCCTATTTAGCCCATTTGTGAGATTGACTAGTTTGAGGTCCGTTCTTTATTTGTCGCTGTTTCTTTGCTCAATAGTGGTTTGATATTGATATCGAGAGTCCCATGATTTATCTCTTAAATTTGTTTGATTCAACTTCTTGTGATGGTTTTTTCTTGTTATAAGTGTGGAGTTTTATGCTTTGTTCTCATCGTGATGTGACTTTTATCTTTTGTGAAGTTAGGGAGATAGAGGCAGGTGATCCTTCCTGTGGTCGTTTTTTAAGTTGGCATCTTTCTTTTTTGATAATGTGATCCATGGATGGATCGAGTGATGATTGTCCTACATGGGTGGATTAAGGAAATACCTATTTCAGAGTTTGTTCGGCTTAATAAGGATTGGTGGAGTGTTTCTCTTTGATGATATGTGCCTATGGCTATTTTTTGCCGAGAAGGAGTTTTGGATGGATTAGTTCAGGCTAAAGTTGCATATCTTCGAGTTGATAGAATTTTTTCCTTTACTATTGTGTGTTGCAACCTTGTGGAGTTTTGAGTATGTTTTAATAATTCATTCCCTCTAGAGTTTATGGAGTTGGTTGCTTACATTCTCAGCTAGGGGTTTATCCTCTAGCATGGTTTCAGTTTTGTGGTTACTTTTTGTGCCCTCTAGCTAATATAGAGTTCGTTATTGTGTTTTCAGTTTATGGTTTATCCTTGTGGTGATTTTTTTCTTTAGCTATGTTTTAATTTTGGCTCAGCTTGATATAGTACATATATGCTTGATTCAGATAATATGGTCGGTATGAGTACTTGAGTTTAGTTTGGATTTGTTGGCTCAAATTTGGATTTTACGCCTTGGGATGACGATGTGGAAGTCAAAATAGATTTGGTGAATTAATGCATAATGTGATATGGAAATATAACACTTTCGACGCTTAAAATTATGAAAATATGCAAGTTTCTGAGGTTGTTTTGTTTGATATGATGCGTTTTGGCTATGTTTTGAAGGAAACATGACTTCTGACACTTGCTAAGTCAACATATGGACCATATGTAGTGCATGTGGACTGTATGTGGTCAAAGCATGTGTCAGAAGTCCAAAATCTCGAGAGCTAACATACAGGAAATTTTGGTCCGAGCACATGTGCATAGCCTACAGGAAATTTTTTTCTCATATTTTGTTTGGGCTTTCGTCTTAGGGTTTCCTCATGTACTATAAATACCCCTTATGTGTTTTTTAGTAGAAGTAATACACTCTTGATACTTACAAACATATTTTGATCCGAGATTCGGTTTTGGTCTTTGAATTCTCTTGTATTGATTTTAGTTGATTAGTTCAGTTATGTTTTTGGGTTTTTACTTATGATTATTGTGATTTCATCTTATTTCCTTCGATTATGAATGTTGTTGATTATTTCACAAGCATGAGCGGCTGAAAACCCTTATGTAGGGTTATGGAAACCTTGGCGGATTGACGAAGTAGGGAAAGTGCTTTTGTTCTTCTGAATAGATACCTATGCATGTATTGATTATCTTCACTTTAATAGTTTTCTTAATGGGTAAAAATATTAGGATCCTTCCTAGATTATTGGTACTTACTCCAAAAGAGGAGTAGTGACTAGGAAAAGATAATGACAATAGTAATTTGGAGTTTAACTAGCAATCCATACTGCTAAGTATTATCTAAGTAAGATGGTTTAATTTTATAAACTAACTAAATACTCAAAAACTAATAGCTAACTGGGATCAAGATAAGGGTTAGTAAGGCGACATCTTGAGACTCAACAAGTAAAGGGTGAAATCCTTCTGCTCGTCCAAAAGATTGTAGAAGATAGATAACTTATCGATTCTGTGTGCAAGGTTTCAGGTTGGTTACATAAAGCACGATAAGACTATAAGGTTGAGAAGCCAGGGGGAACATAATGCTAGTGTTCACCAACGACTGAATACAACCAAAATTAATATTTGGTACTAATTTGACATTGATACTCAAATCCCCCATTTACTTTTCCTATTTTGACCATTGTTTACAATAGTTGAGAGACACGATTGCATATATAACCTTAGGACTTGACCTTAACCTTTGTTGGGTTACTATATTTAGAAGCGATTGCAACATCTTTAGAGTGGAGCTGTAGCTTGGACGTCGCCAAATTTTGGCACCATTGATGGGGAGTATTGTGTTGATTTGTGAATTGAAGTTGTTGCGGTTTTTGGGTTTTTATTTTTTTTGTTATTATTTGGGTATACGCCGGTGTATTCCTAATACACAAAGTAGAGACAATCCCTTTCTCCCAGTGAATCCAAATCTAGAGAGGATCCTACAAACACCTAGTAGGATGGTGGAACAGAAAAGAGATGATACTTCTGAAGTGGTTTGTGATGTTGTTCCTCCCTCTCCTTCCAAAGAAGTTCAGAATATTGTTGATCTATAGACTAGTGAGCTTTTATATCAAGCTAAAAATGAGAGAAGGGCAATATAAAAAACACGACATATAGCTAGAAAGACTGAGCTAGCTGAGCAAAGAGAAGAAGAAAACCGCTGAGCAGCACTCAATGAAATTCATAACAGAGCTAGATTTTACCATGTTCAAGTGATCCCAGCATATCAGTATGTGAAGCCATATGTAGATAATAAAAAAGATTTGGGATATGTTGAGCTGGAAGAGACTGGATCCATTATTCCTCTGTTTTACCCCAATCATCAAGTTTGACATAACAAGCACAATGATCCAGCTCTTAAATTTGAAAGGTGTATTTGCGGGTTTGACTGTAGATGGTGCAAACGTGCACCTTGGAAATTTTATTGGGATTTCTATTTTGTATACCATTCCAGGGGTGAAGCAGGATGCTTTTAGATTGAGGTTGTTCCCCTTCTCACTTATAGGAGAAACATCTTTATGGCTAGAGTAACTGCTAAGAGAATCTATCACTATATGGAACAAGTTGCGCAAGCAATTCTTGAATCAATTCTTTCCTCCATCCAGGATGTTTCAGCTCAAGTACGAGATCTATAATTTCAGGTAGATATAGTCAGAATCTAAGTACCAGGCATGATTTAGGTTCAAGAAGAAGCTAAGTATGGTTCCCAACCATCGATTTTTCGGGATGAGCTTATTGGAGATATTCTACAGAGCCTTGACCATCATCTCCAGAGACATAGAAAATTCAATATTTGGAGGAGCTTTTATGAGACCCTATTGGGAGGCAGATTTGGAGATACTAGACCAGATCTCTTTCACTAACAGACGGAGGCAAACTCAGGAGGCTGAGAGAGGATCTGGTACATATGCTATCGGTGCCTCCTATAACCAAAAAGTAGTTGACAATTAAGTAGCACAAGATATTGCACTGCTAAGATCTGATCTAATGTTACTAGTAAAGAAGATCACAACTACTAGTTCTGAGAAATAAACATAGTAGGAGCACAAGGGTCAACTTCAAAAGCTTACGAGTCAGAGTTAGAGGAGGAAACAAATTATATGGATCATTAGTTGGCAGGTTTCTGAGCCCAAGGGCAAGGGAACCAAGATCAAAACTACTATGACAGATACAGAGACCATAGTAAGGAGCGAGATGGTGACTGGAGGAAGAAGGATGACTACAGAGAAAAGAGAGATTGGTACATTCCACTTGGCAGTAGAGATGCAAAATCAAGAATGAAAGAGATGCTGACTAAGATGGTAAAGGGTCAAGAAAATCAGGAGATCATATCTAAGGAGATTAAGGCTGACATTTCAGGATTAACCCAGAAGGTTGAATCCCATGCCACTACCGTTGAGCGATTGGAGCACCAGTTCAGGCAGATGTCAGCAACTTAGAACTAGAGGCAGCCCTATTTCTTCTGCATAATAGTCTTCAAAATTTTAAAACCGATGGTTATGTCCTTTCCATTATGACAAAGAGTGGTATCACTAATATGGATCTCTCACTACCTGCTTTAGAAGCGCCAAGGCATGATGAGGCTGCTGTTGATGAGATACCTATTGTAGAGTTAAAAAAGGTAACAAGTGGTTATGATGTAATCGGTAAGAAAAGAGGTAAGGGTTTGGTTGTTGAGAAGAAAATAAGATAAATTTTGAGACTGCCCAAGCGTCTTCCTCAGTGATTGAAGCAGAAAAGAGAGGAAGAAAAATTCAAGAGATCCATTGAGATTCTGAAAGAGTTGATCTTGAATATTACTCCTCTTAATGTGTTGGAGCAGATGCTTGGATAAGCCAGGTTTATGAAGTAATTGTTCATAAAGTAGAAAGGGGTTACAATTGAGGATTTTGATGGCTTGCACCACTGTAGTGAAGTCATTCTAGGTCCCTGGCCTAGAAAAAGGGTGATCCTGGAGCATTTACTTTACCATGTACTATTGGGTTATCCCGAATTACCAGAGCTTTATGTGACTTAGAAGACAATATAGATTTGATGTCGTTGGATGTATTCAAGCAATTGGGTTTAAACCATCCTGAACTAACTTCAATGCGGCTATTGATGGCTAATTGCATAGTGAAGAGACCTATGGGCATTTCATTTGATGTGATTGTAAGAGTTGTTAACTTCCTATTTTTGGCTAACTTTGTCATTCTAGATTATGAGTTTGACAACGAGATGCCCATCATATTAGGAAAACATTTTATGGCAATTGGTAGAACAATGGTTGACATTGAGAAATGATATCTAAAGTTCATAGTCAATGGTGAGGAGGTCACATTCAACATCTAAAAATCGATGAAGCAACCAACTGAAATGAAGTGGTATTGGTGATTGATTGTGTTGATGGCCTTGGGGGATACTCTTATGGGTACCTTGATGAATTTTGATTAATCAATGTACCCACGTCATGCCACGACATTAAATCAAGCATTGCATAGGAGTCAACCATGGGTTTATTGGTGAAGTCTGAGTAACCAACACAACCTCATTGTGCCGTGACTTTAAATCAAGTGCTGGGTGGGTGGCAACCCTCTATTTTGGTGTTCACATTTTTGCTATTTTTTATTTGTAGGTTTTTTGCTTATGGACTTACTCGAAATATGGTAAAATAGCTACATTCATATATTTCCGGGTAAGGGGATTATGTGACCAACACGTTATGGCCACAATTCCCTAATGGGCTAGGTAAGTTGAGCAATAATTGAAAAGATGAATTTTTAAGAATGTGAATGGAAATTGTGGACTTTGGTACATAATTATACTTTTGGGACCATAAGTTTTTGGGAAAATATAAAAATGCCAAGTCTAGACTGTAGGAAAGCGGGCTATAAAATTTTGGTCCTGCACATGCTAGATGCATGTGGCACATGCGTCCCATGCCTGGCCGCATGTGGTTGCCGCGTGTAGGTCACTTGTAGGCCTAAATTGTAATGAAAATTTTGGGCCCACAATGCATAAATAAGACCTAAATATGCCCCCATCCATATTTAAACACATTTAACCTCATTCTAACTTAATCAAATTATCAAAACTTCACTTTTCTCTTTAAATTAAAACTACCCTCTTAAATCATAAGCTAACCCCACATTTAAATAAAGGCTAAATTGAAACTTATTTGAGGTACCAACTTGTCCCAACACACTAAAAACATGTTCCAACTTTGGTTTTGCTTGATTTCTTCATTGTTCACTTTTGAATTTTTATTAAAAAGGTAATTTCTTGGCTCCTAATGGTTATGTAATTATTTATTTATTGAATAAACATGTTTCTATGTGTATTACCATGCACAATATATAGAATATATCATACTTGTAAATAGGAGCCTTGAAATAGCCTATAATCTCGTTGTGGGGCCTTGTTTTGAATTAAATTCTAAGGTTAGGCCCCAACTAGAAGTTGAACTTGAATGAGTAGAGTAATCCCAAAAGTTGAGCATGCTAGATTACATTGAAAATCATGATTCTTGATAGGTGTGTGCACATTGGACTTGTTGGGATTTCAAATAGGTTATAGGGATGTGAAAATTGAGGAAATATTCAATCTTTTTGAATTTTTAGTTTTTCTTTAACTTTGCAATCCCATATTTTTGTTGGAAACTAATGACTAGTTTTTTAGGCACTCAAGACACCAAAAGATGCTAAGAATAAGAATGAAGAGACATCAAGAAGGCAGGATGAGTCCCCCGAGCCTAGTGGTTTGGTGAAGGAGTACTCAAACGCACAACTTAGAGAGGTTACAGGTGGTGGAACACGCGGAGTTACTAAAGGACAGGTATGCCAGAAAACCAAGACTATTATATTGGGTACTTTAGGATAGTCGCTACCTGAGAAGTCGCAGTGGGGGAGATGGCCAACTTTCACTAGACCTAGGTCTTTGATTGAGGCTGTACAGACTGTCGAGGTTTTTTGAAAAAATCTATCCCAATCAAGGATAAAGTCAGTACATAGATCACCTCCACAGTCTTTTCCGCCGAGTGATCATAATGATAAGGAGTACACAAATTCAGATTCAGGCACATAGGATGTAGCTCAGGACCCTCAGTTTGAAGAGGGGTCCCAAGATTCATCCGAGGATACTGAGTAGAAGCAGTTATTAGCGTTACCCTAGTTTGAGAAGTGTACCACCATATATGTACAATAGGCAGATATACCTTAATTTGAGGAGGGTATGAAGCAGGCTTTCCATGAGGAACCAATATAGTAAGAGTAGAGTCCCGCAGGCACCTCTTGAGGATGAAAATCTGAGGTTGTATGCAGAGGGAAAGTAGGAGATATTTGATATGGACACTCGTATTTCAGAGTTCGGATGGCTTAAGAGGCTTATTTATGAGGAGCGCAGGATTGATCTATCTGGGCTTAGCAGTGTTCCATAGTTGTGGGATTTTTTTGATCGGTATCAGTTAGAGTGGATGACTAGACCACTTGGTTTATACAACTTGGCTATGGTACATGAGTTTTATGCATCATACTGAGCTATAGTAGATCTTTCTATGTGAAGAACTCCAGGCCTAATGAGACACATGGAGCATCCACAACTTGATCATACACTTGGGAGAGGGGTCAAAGTTGGTCTATCAGCAGAGACTATCTGTTGGGTCATTTTTAGGCTAGATTATATCACTCCTATATCCACAACAGAGTGTAACTACAAACTGAGAGTCGCATGAGATCAACATATTATACAAGAGGTTTAGCATAGAGGAAATAGGGTTGAGATGGCTAAGTGAATGCCATTTATAATTCACTTATTAGTGATGAGACCCCATGGATAGAGGGTCATGGTGTGTTCAAGAAGGGTACATTAATTTTTGATGCCAAGTTTTGGTGGTTGCTTATTTAATATCAACTATTCCCCACTGATTCAGATAATGTGTTGATTTGGGAGGGAGCAACTCTGGTTGCTAGTTTTATGGATGGATATTCTATTGATTTTGTAGCCATCCTACAACATGAGATACATGATAGAGAATTTTAAGGAGACAACAAATCTTCTATTCCCTTTCTTGATTCAGAGGTTATGTGACCAGGTCAGTGTATCTGGGATACCGAGAATTGATGAGAGGTAACTTGTGACACCAATTATGAAGACAAATAGTATGAAGTTTTAGGCATGTTCGGGGCTTCCCAGGGACTACCGCAGTACCTCAAGCCCAGACTGAGGGTCCATCAGTTTTCACAGAGCTTGGTGATGCACATGGAGGAGAGAGGTCCCAAATATGAGTTCTCACATCGAGGGGAAGCTAGCCACTTCTTTTTCATCTCTTTTTTGATCTTAGAGCCAGTTGGCATATTTTTAGAGCCTACCCGCCTATCCACTACAGCTCCTACTATAGGTATGATTCCTATATCTCAAGTGTTCTTATATAGATTAGTGGGAATTTAGAGGACCATTGAAGCTTAGTTGTAGGTTGTTGAGAATGATATGACTATACTATATGAGTAGATACGTTCAGGGGTTCAGACTAGATTCGAGAGGGCAGAGGCTAGATGGGAGGCTGCATATAAAGCTGACTAGTCTGGGCTATGTGCTAACTTACAAGCACGCCTATATAAGTTTGAAAGATGGGTTATATCGTAATTTACATAGAAAGAGGTGCCAAAGCTAGACCAGATTAGGAAGAAGATGGATATATTACGAGCAGAGGTATAGTCTCTTACAAAAAGCCATGTAGCTGCCACTTCTTAAGTCATACCCATAGTGGTCTAGATATCACCTTCGTATTTACCCAAATATTTTGATTTCTTTATGAAGGATGATGATGAGGTCCCAGTAGTTAGGGCCAAAAGAGGTGACATAGGAGACTTGCAGGATCCTGATATGCCATATGACCAGGCCGTTAAAAAGGTCAAACATAATTTGGTGGATTCCACATTTATTGAGAGGGAGATATATGATGTAATAACAGAGGGTTCATGTTCTAATAGTGCACTGCCACCACCACCACTACCACCTTCACCAGCTGATATGCCCTTATTTGGGGATACTCATGACACGAATGCTTAGTGCATCCCAGGTATGTTCTTAATTTCCTTTGTTTTTGTATTATATTTATGCATTGATCATAGTATGTAATTTTTAGTTAGGGGTGGGATATGCCATAGCTTTTTAGTTCCTACAAAAGCCGTATTTTATGAATTGTTTTCATGTCATAACTATTATATGGTTTTAGTTTTAAAATACATATTGGAGGTTTTGGTTATAAATGCTTGGTTATTATTTTCCCATTTTGTAAATATAGATTTGTATATTTTAGTGGTGGTTTATACACTTGGTTGCATGGGAATGGTTAATTTGTACATGGTTTTAGTTTTGGAAATATAATGCCCCTAATGTGTTTGAAAAAATGTCTATGAGAATGCTTTTACTATATTGTTGGACATTTAATGGAACTATTGCATGGTATAACATGGTAATGGAATGCTAAATGGTATAAATGGTAAGGTCTTGGTGGTTATGGTTTGTCTAATTTAAAACCTTATGGATTACAAGGGAACCCCCAAGTAAACTTAATAATGATCACTTGTCGGGTACATGGGGTTCCCCCAAGTCAACTTAATAATGTAATCAATGGGTACACAGGAATTCATTCATCTTAAAAAGGATAGATAAGGATATTACTTGCAAGCTATAACCGATATGATGATACTACTACTTATAGCCTTAGTTAATAATAAATGGAATATTGGATTGATTGTATGGTAATGGTTTTACTTGGACAATATTGGTGGGGTGTGATAACTAACCGTGTAGGTGTGAGACTAATGGAAGGACACTATAAAATCATGTCTATAATACTTATGGGGTACACAGAAATCCCCTAAGTACACTTGTATATATGTATCATGGAGAGTGAAGGGTCCTCGGGAATCCCCTACTTCTATGATATTTTTTTTTGTGTGGTTATACGTATCAAAGCCAAATTAGTAAGTTAAACTAGACTCATATAGACAGTGGGTGGTTCTTGGACGATTAAGCTACACATACCCAGGTTAATAATTTTAAAGGTATGCTAAACCCGATTCCCTTTCCCAGCATGGTTATATATATATGTATGATTCTTAATGTTTGTGGTTAGTTTAATTGGTTTTAAAGGTTAGAATTTTTTTATCCTTATCCTGCGTACTTGTTAGCGTTCACCCACTAACGTTCCTTCAAGAAGCTATATCCCCATGCGATGTAGGAATTAACTATTCTACTCCTCACACTTGACTCAAAATCAGCTTGGTTGGATTGAATTGGTGAGCTTCCATATTTTTGAAGGCTCTATTTTATGTCATGGATTTTTTTACATATTTTGGTTATTTAATAAATACAGGTTTTATATATGGTTGGGGCATGTCCCAATTGGATATTATGGGTGCTAGTGGGATTGATACTGTTGGACTGAATTTATTGTTGGTCCATACTATTATGTTATGATATGGACATACTCTTGGTTATTTCTTTAGTTTTTTATGGTTATTTATTGGATATTGGTTGGTTGGTCTTTCTTAGGTTGGTTAGGGTCATAGACCTATCCAAGTGTCTAGAGTTGTAACAAATGCTATCTTGCTATATGTGTAGAATTTATCATACTTAGTGTACGTGTTTATAGGTTGGGTTGGGTAATGGGGGTAGTCCCTTGTCCTAGTTAGACTTGGGATGCCCATTACGACAAGGCCCCAGTTTGGGTCATGTTAAGTATACCTTGAAGTTTCACCTATTATCGCAGTATGCTCCATAATTGGTTTCTATCATGAGGGATATAATAAGAAAGTTTTCTTTGTGTTGTCCCAAGACTTAATCTTGGAGAGTAAGATTGCCTTATTGAAAGCGGATATCGATATCTAAAGACATATCATTTATATGTAGCAGGTTGAGAAAGAAAAGAAGAAGCAGGCCAAAATATGGGAGAGGCAGAATAAGAAGTTCAAATTTTTTGATCATGGTGGGGGTGAACAACAGAGTGGTAGGGATGGTAGAAAGTGGCCTAAGAAAAGGTGGGGGTAATTCTAGGTTTCACTCTATGAATAAAGCTCCTTACCCACAACCATTTAGTGATAGAAAATTTTAGAGTAGTGATAACTATAGGACATTTAGTGTCCCATCTCAAGAAAATGAGGCATAATAAGCCTCATCATAGCCTTTCTCCAGATTTTATGGTCAATTATATCGGGTTTAATATGATAAAGGAAAGGAAAACTGCTTTAACCATGGGCAGCCAAGGCATATGGTTAAAAGTTGTACTATTGGTAAGGTTGACGCTAGGTCAAAAAAGGTTCTTGTTGCATCTTCTTTTTCTACGGCACTAAGGGGTGCCCCATCTGGATCCAACATTTGTCAAAACCGACTCTATGCTCTCACCACTCGTTAAGATTTAGAGGTATCGCAGTATGTCATTATTGTTATGTTGAAACCTTTTTATCGTGGTATGTACTATTTACTTGATCTAGGTTACACTCTTTCTTATGTGACCCTATTTATGGCTGTGCATTTTGGTTTTGAGTGTGAGTGTATTTTGGACCTATTTTCTATTTCTACCCTATTGGATGATTCTATGGTTGCAAGAAGAGTCTATAGGTGTTGTGTGGTGTCTGTCGGTGGTTGGAAAACTTTGGTGGATCTATTTGAATTAGACATGGTTGATTTTGTTGTCATATTGGTGGTCTTTCCTTGAATTTCATCTTGATGGTGAATGAATTTCCTGAGGTATTCCCTGATGAACTTCTTGGTGTTCCTCCCAATAGGGAGATTTATTTCGGGATAGATCTTATTTCGGTCACTCTTCCTATTCCATTCCCCTATATAGAATGGCTTTGTCTGAGTTGAAGGAGCTTAAGGAACAATTAAAACATCATTTAGACAGGGATATTATTCATCCTAGTGTGTCTTTGTGGGATGCACTAATTTTATTCGTGCGTAAGAAGGATGGTTCCCTTTGGATATGTTTTAATTACCGAAAACTGAATAGTGTAACGTTAACGAATAAGTACCCTTTTCAAAGGATAGATAATTTGTTTGATCAGCTTCAGGATGCTAAGTTTTTCTCCATGATAGATCTTCGGTCTAGGTATCATCAACTAAAGATTAGGGAGGTGGATATCCCTAATAATGCTTTCTGTACATGGTATGGGCTTTTTGAGTTCCTATTAATGTCTTTTGGGTTGACCAATGCCCCAACAACATTCATGGATTTTAGGAATAGAGTATTTTATTAGTTTTTCAATTTGTTCGTCATTGTGTTCATAGATGATATTCCAGTATACTCTAAGAGCAAGTTGGATCATGGTAATCCTCTCCGCATTGTGTTGTAGACCATTAAAGATCAACAGCTGTATGCCTAATTTTCAAAATATGAGTTCTAGTTGAACTCTATCACTTTTTTGGGTTATGTTATTTTTAGTGAAAGGATCATGGTGGGTCCACAAAAAGTTATTATGGTTAAGAAGTGTCCTAGACCAATGAATACAACCAATATTTAGAGTTTTTGGGGTTTAGCCGGTTATTACTGAATATTTATGGAAAATTTTTCTTCTATAGCTGTCGCGTTGACTAAGTTGACTTAGATGAAGGTAAAGTTTTTGTGGTCTAATATATATGAGGGTAATTTTGAGAAGCTTAATGATAAGTTGGCTTTGGCTCCAGTCTTGACTTTGTCAGAAGGTACCGATGGTTTTGTAGTCTATTGTTATGCATCTCGTGTAAGGCTTAGGTGCCTTTTGATATAACATAGCAAGGTGATAGCTTATGCCTCTAGACAGTTGAAAGTGCTTGAGAAGAATTATTCGACTCATGACTTGGAATTGTTGGCTGTGGTATTCCATTAAAAATCTGACATCATTATTTGTATGGAGTACATATGGATATCTTTTCAGATAATAAGAGCATGCAATATGTGTTTACTTAGAAAGAGCTAAACCTCAGGCAAAGGAGATGGCTTAAGCTGCTCAAAGATTATGACATGCATCTTCACTTCCATCCAAGTAAAGCTAATGTGGTTGCTGATGTATTTAGCACATTATCCATGGGAAGAATAGCTCATTTAGATGAAAGGAAATGGGAGTTGGTGAAAGGTGTTCACCATTTGGTTAACTTGGAGTTCATCTCCTGGACTTTAAGGATGGTGGTTTGTTTTTTCAAGAGGTGGCAAAGTCATTCCTGGGTACTAAGTAGAGGGAGAAACAAGTGTTGGATCCTATCTTGATGAGTGTTAAGGGTTATGTATTTTGAAAAAAGACGATGGCCATTAAGATTAGTGGTGAGGGTACCTTGTGGTACAAAGAAAGGTTATGTGTTCCTGACATAGTTGGATTACGCGTGAGGATCTTTGCTGAGACACATAATTCGCGCTATGATATCCATCCCGATTCGATAAGAAGTATCATGAACTTAAGAAAATGTATTGGTGGAACACAAAGAAGTGGAATGTGGTTAGTTTTGTGGCTAAGTTCATGGTGTGAAAATAAGTGAAAGTTGAGTACATAAGACCCTGAGGATTATATCAACAAATTGAGTTACTTTTTTAGATATGGGAGGTGATCAATATGGATTTCATTACCAGTCTTCCCTATTCTTAAAATCAGTTTGATTTGATTTGGGTCATCATGGATAGGATGACTTAGTCCGCTCACTTTTTTCTAGTGAGGACAAGTTTTTCAGTAGAGAATTATGTGAGGTTGTACCTCCACGAGATAGTGAATTTTCATTGGGTACCTATTTCTATTATCTCAAATCATGGGATACAGTTTTCATTACACTTTTTGAGGTTGTTTCATAACCATTTGGGGACTAAGGTGAGTCTTAGTACGACTTTCCACCCACAGTCAAATAGGCAAGCGGAAAGGATTGTTCAGATATTGGAAGATATGTTTTGTGCTTGCGTGATTGACTATTGTAGTAGTTGGGTTGAGAATTTTCCTCATATAGAATTTTCTTATAATAATAGCTACCACTGTAGTATAAGGATGGCCCCAATTGATGTTTTTTTATGGTAGGAGGTGTAGGTCTTCTATTAGGTGGTTTGAGGTTGGAGGGGTGGAGATGTTTTGTCCAAATTTGGTTCACCAAGCTATGGAGAAGGTAAAGGTGATTTGGGATAGGCTTATAACTGTCAAAAGTTGCCAGAAGTTCTATACGAATGTAAGGCATAGGAAGTTAGAGTTTGGGGTTAGGGATTGGGTATTCTTGAAGGTCTCTCCCATGAAGGGAGTGATGCTATTTTTTAAGAAGGGAAAGCTCAGTCCCCGATATATTAGTCTTTACTTGGTTTTGAGAAGGTTTGGAAATGTTGCATATTAGTTAGATTTGCCTTCTAGTTTGAGCTCCATTCACTTGGTGTTCCATGTTCTATGTTGAGGAATTATGTGGGTGATTCATCATAGATTGTACCCATAAAATATATAGCTATTCCAGATTCTCTATTTTATATGGAGGTCTCAGTTGAAATCTTGGATCACCAAGTTTGTTGATTGCGGACTAAGGACATAGCTTTGGTATAGGTTCTATGGAGGAACCACAAGGTGGAAGAGGATACATGGGAAGCGAAAGAGGATATGAAGTCCAAGTATCCATTCCTATTTCCTGTTCTAGAAAATCATTCTTTAGGTATATGTTTCTCTAAGCATCTTTGTTTTAAGTCTTTGTTAAGAGTAGATATTAGATTCCTTTGTAATCTATTTTCTCTCTCAAAGTAAGAGTAGAGACGCTTGGGGGTTTAATCATGCCAATCAATGCCTTGTTTTGTTATTTGGGGATGAATGATTCAAGTGGGGAGAATTGAAAAACCTTGGGTTTTGTCCTTTGGAAATTTCCTGAGTTTTGAACTAACTATCCTAATAATAACTCACCATATGATTTGTATGGTGTGTTTATGGGTTGGGATACCCTAGTCATCAGGTGTCTAGTTGATGGTGGTTAGCATTCTGTTATGGTTATGATTGGGGTGGTACAAGTCGTTAGTGATGGTGACGGTTTATTTGATCGGTCCCTTAATAAAATCAGGAACTTAGTGATTTGACTTTGCTTTGAGTACAAGTGTCTCACTGAGAGCCGTGAGGATAGGTTATGGATGGTAAGATTGAGTCGTATGTTTTCTAGTGTCCAATCCTTTTGGTTTTTGTCTTGCGTACGACTGGACCATGTGAGTCATATGGTCTGGTAAGGTGTAGTTCCATAGGGTCATATGATGGATAGTTATGGGTGTCCAACTTTCTATCTTAGTGATGACTCGAGGGTACAAGTCTTATGTTGTGGTCACGAGTCACGGGGATCGACTCATAACCACCTGCAACATTTTGCAGTTTTAAGTTTGGGGCATTCTGGACATTTCTTCTTTTAACTTCCTTTGAGGCCATGACTTAAAAAAACTTTTGGGACTTTACTAACCTATTATTACCAATCAAACACACTCAACATCTCTGGTAAACTCTCTCTTCAAGCAAAAGATAGAGTTTCTTCAAGATAATCAATTAAGGCTTTCAAGGATGATTTCTCTCCATACTTCTTAGTGTCTAAGGCATGTGACTCTTCCCTTATTGTTATTTTATTAAAGGCATATGATTTGATATATGGTTTTCATGGTATTGTTATGATTTTGAAATAAAGGTTGGGGGTATTGGTTATTCTTGGATGAATATTGTTTCTCATGGTTTAATTATGGTTCTCCTTGTTTTAATAATGGTTTTTCACATGTGGGTGCACGTGGAATGGTAATTTAATTGAGGGGTCGTGGTTGAGCCCCAAATTGGATGATCTTGGCTTTGATTTCTATATGCCCTAAACCTGTTTGTGAAACTGTCAATGAGAATGATTTTGTCACATACTTAATCTATTCTTGGAACTCTTGCATTGCTTAAATGGTACATGGAACATGAAATGGTTTTTGTATGTTTCACATGACTTTGGAAAGGCCTTGTTGGCCATGGTTTAATCATAAATGGCTTTGGTTTAATAGATAATGGTGGAGTCTAATTTGTTTAAATGGTTTATATGGCATATGGTAATAGACTTGCAAACTCTAATTTTGGTATGACGATACTAACAGTTAACGCTTAATTAAAAGTCTCCTTAATAAATGGTTTGGCTATGTGTAAAAGTTTTAATTGGGCTTAAAGTATGTTGAGTAGCAAAGACATGGAAGGTAGAGGTATCGGGGGACCGATATTGGAAACTCACATTTGGTGATGTGAGTATGGCCTTGATTTCCATGTGCATGATGTCACACTTTATATTTTGGGGATGTACTAGTCATTCAAGGTTTCTTTCTCCAATCGTGCAGCTAACATGCACTGGGCCCTTTCAGCAAGGAGAGCTGAACCCATATAGCCTATGTGTAGTTTTAGGACGGCCAAGATACACAACCCAAGTTAAGGTTTCAAATGCATTCTAAACCTTGTTCCCTATCCTGGCACAGTACATATGTATATATGTGATTACATGTGGTTACTTGATTTTGTTTTGAATGATGGCACTATTTTATATTTACCCCTGAGTTATATGCTAGTGTTTACTCAGCTAACCGTCTTCAGGTGTTGTATTGGTGTCGTCCAAAACTAACCTCCAAAGAAGTATGTTGCGGTCGATGACAAATACTAACCCAACTAGGTTAGGGTCGAACCCACTGAGAAGCTACTGAATAGTTGATTAACTTGATGTATTTCACGAGTAGTGAAGAAAATTAAATGTGGGGTTTTAGAAGTAATAAGTAAGTAGTAACTAAACTTGAATGCTTCGAGTTGTAAACAAAAGAATACAAATACAAGTACTGTTTTGCCCCTGGATTCTTAACTCTATATGTTTCTCGTGTTCAACCCCTACCTATTTTGTTGTCTGTATGTAAAGTAGACAAGCCATGTGTTATCAATAGTCTTATAAACGTGTTGGTAAGTCTCACCCTTTACCTTGTGAGTCTCAGGGCCTCACCTTATTACTCCTTGCCTTTGACTTCATTCCAACTCTCACCATTTGAGTCACGAGTTGATTAGATGAGATGGTGAAATAGTATGATGGAAATAAATCTCAAATTACTGTCTTCATCCCTTTTTCCCAATCACAAATTCCTTTGTGAGGACATTTGCAAATACAGGCTATCCCCAAACTTCTACAGTAGCTCTGAGGTCAATTATGCTAAAAAAGATTAAGATACTTGCAGTTTACTTTAGAATAGATGAATCGTCCACTCTCTTTGTGTAGTTAATTCATCAGGGTTCCCACAGCCCTAGTCAGGGAGATTAGCCACTCATGTTTATGCAAAAATCCATGATAATCAATAAAGAAAGCACATAACTAATTGAACAAAACAAGAAGAGTAAAATTCAGAATCTATTATTGAATAAAAACCCAAATTCTCAAGAACAAAGGAAAAGTATGTAATAGAGTATATTGAAACGTAAAAACATGTTAAAAGAAAGTAACCCAATAAAATATAAACTCTTGAGTATTTATCGTATCTCAAAAATACACAGAAGTCCTAATAAAAATGGAAATATAAAGTTATGTCGGCAAATGGTACGACTTACTCTTCCAGTCGTATGTTCATCATATGAGTTGTACTATGCCTCTCGTATCCATTACAGTGTCTTATCCCAAGGCTTCAAGTTTTTCTTCTTCTTATGACTTATTCTCACGATTTGTACCTTGACCATACGACTCGTGGCCTTTACTTATATCCACTTGGAACTTCTATCTTTCCATGATTTGAACACTGGCATGATTACCGTTTCCCAATACGAATCATACTTAGACATCCTACTCGTATACTTCTGAGACTTTAACTTTTGATTGTAGCTTTATATTATTCTATGCTTGCGATTCCTTGTCATGACCCGTACCCTTAGCTTATGACTCAGATGCTCCAGTCGTATCCTCTCTATACTTTGATTCTAAATTTGGCTTTGGGTTCTGTTGTGCTTACGAGTCACCCTAAGAATCACATGGTATGTTGAAGACTCATTAGGTAACTATTATCTTGATCATACTTTGTATTTCCTGGTCTTTTTCTTCCATTTTCATCCCAACACAATTGTAGGCCTATTTTACCTACAATAAACATAAAAGTGCTTCATATGTACTAAAACAACCCAATTACATGCATAAATTCAAGGTTTTAAACAACGGAAGTGTCGTGTTTCCATAGCTCGTCAACACCCTCAACTTAGAATTTTTTCATATCCTTAGGCAAATAGAAATGAAACTCTATCTCAAAATAGAGAAATGATGCTTAAACAGGAAGATCTTAAGTTATCTATGGCACTTATTTTGAACTCAATTTTCAACCTTGTCACACCCCTTCGAATTTTAACTTTTCAAGACTCAAACTATGTATAATGATTTAGCACACGGAGGAATGAAATGGAATACAATGATGGCATTAAATTAGTAATAGACAACTGGTCAAAGATAGAAATTACACTCACCAAAGAATCTAGCAACCTAGCAACATAACCTGTGTGCGCTCATAGTCAAAAAAATCTTATTCGCTCTTAGTATGAATCAATGAATTTATTCAGGAATATAATAAATCAATCTCTCGCTCACAAAAAAGTATCACCGGTGTATACAGAATACCATAGGCTTGCCCTTATGCTCTCTTCCTAAGTTTTCAGACAGTCATAGTGTCCAAGGAGGAATAGGGCAAAACCAAGTTAATTATAAGGGAAACAATAAGGTGAAATTGGTGTAAACAACAAAATTCAGTTAATTAAGGCTCAAATATTTTGAACAAAGAGATTCATACTTATTTGGTTGGGCAATAAGCTCAGGTGGACTTACAACAAAAAGGGTGTATGATCATCTCCTACTTGACTATCCTAGACCTAGGTAAAAGAAACCGGGCAAGTTCTAGATTCCATTATACCGGGGACTCAGTAATACCTCACACACACTCGCACAAAGTAACATTGCTAAGTACTAATTATCCAATTATGCAATAGTTTGTCCTAGTTGTTGTATCCTTAATACTAATGGCATTATCAGATTCACAATAGTCTCACACACATACATATATCACACATTTAACAAAAATTTAGGAGGGGTCTCAACATTTCAACATAATTCAATTTAACGTAAATACTTTCGGCATAATCATTTCAAATCCATAATTCATGTTTACAGAATCACAAATCAATTTCAAAACAATAATTTATTACAAATCAATTTCAAAATCACTTAAAAATTAATAAAAATAGTCTTCTGCCATATGTACCAATTTTTTTTCTATTTCAACCCTTTGTCCGCACCAAACCTGCAAGTCATAATAGAATTTCAGATACTTAGATTTTTTAGATACTTTACATATTTGGAATCAGATATACACCCCTACCCCCAACATAAAATTCTTTCTTTATTCGTAGTGCCAAAAAATGTAAAGCATAGAAGAGAAGTAATACCTGGACATTTTAAGAGCTGAATCATGTAGTGTCAGCATATGGGCCCTCTGGTTGGGTCCCACTCTCCTCAAAAATCATCCCATAAACTTCTATGATGTATTCAATAATAGTAGTTGGGGGGAAAACATCGACCCCCTCAACATCAATAATTGGTGGTCTCAAATCACTATCTCCATGATGATTGGTGAGTTTACCACTCATTCACACTTATTATTCATGCACATTTTCTTTTTTTTTTTTTGAATGAATAGATGCACTAATATCAACTCTTTGTAGGTATAAGGTTGAGGGGACCAAAAGATGTAGATTGGGGCTGAAAATGATGAAAAAGGAGCAAAGAAGAATGTAGCTAAAGACCTGGGCTACGTCAGCCTTGGTTACCACGATTGCGGTCCTCTCTCTTAGGTCACGATTAGTCAAGACAGTCAGAGCAATGCGGTTATGGCATATGACAGTGGTTGCATAGTTACGGTTGTGGACAGCCATGCGTGACCTCGGTCAAGCAGCAATATGCCCAGGGGCATATCTGTAAAAGCACTTGACATCTCCCAAGCCATATTTAAGCAAAAACCCTTTCCTCTTTAGGATAGCTTAGCTCATAAGATATTTTGGACTTGAAGACTTGAACCCCTAGTCTTATGAAAGTGTTCAATCAACTTTGAAGGCTAAATTTCTTAGACTTTTTGTGAAGAATAAATGTGTTGGAGAATCCTTATGGTATATCTCTCTTTACTTTCTTCATGAGTAGCTAAATAATTTAGTCTTTGGATTGTGTTTTATTAGGGTGTAATTGTGTGTTGGTATTGTGGTGTTTGAATGGATTTTATTTTTTGAGTATGTATTCCACCATTGCATGATCTTACGGTTTGGAATTTGATAGGTAAACACCCCAAATCTTCAAATGGATTTGATGGGTGATTTGTCCAACTCAAGAAACCCTTTGTCATCCTTTAAAGAGGCATGAAGGTAAATATTAGGTAACCCATAACATCCTTGAAAGAGTGTTATAGTGGAACAATCCAAGGGTGTAGAATTGAGCCTTTTGTTTACTACCCCTTGGAATCTCAAAAATAAGTGTTTTAGGAGTGTAAATCATGTAAAGATCATCATCCTAGAAATAGGGATGCTTGATTGAGGTAATGGGTGATTGTGAAAATATGTACACATGTTAGGTGCACGAAAGATCCAACGGGTGTAATCGTTAAGGTTTTATTGAAAGATTAACCCCAATGATCTTTGACCTAGCATATCCATTAATGAACAACTAAAATTCTTAATGAACCAACATTAACCCACATGTATTACCCCTTGGAAGACTTAATCCTAAGATTTTCCTCAAATTTTAAACTCTAAGTAAAAGTTTCATTCATCGAGCGAGCAAGCGTGTTACGAAAAGTTTCCGGACAAATCCCTCATTTCATTTTACATTTATTTTTTATTAGAATTTTGGGTAATCTCTTAGTAAGTAGAACAACCATAAAGTTTTAAATCTATAATTTCACTCCTTGAGATTCGACACCAATTCAAATTGGGTTACTTGTCAATGACTGCCTCACCCCAATTGTGGGAGTAAGTTGAGAGTTATCACAACATCATCCATCTCACGGACCTGTACCTACCAGTCTTTCTTATCCTGTAGGCTAGCTGCCTTAGCCTTCTTCTCAACATCTTTCTACTCATACCTTCATCTCTTTCTCTAACTTCTCTCCTCTTAGGTCTTCTTAACTGGTACCTCCACCGAATCTAGAATAGCCCAAATGCTATAGACTTGAAAATTATGTATGACTTTGATGAACTCAGTCTTTAGGATAATTAATTTTCCATACAACTCTTCCACCTGGACTATGTCAGCCTCGGTTACCATGACCGTGGCCCTCTCTCTGGGGTTGCGGTTAGTCAAGACAGTCAGAGCAATGCGGTCAGGGCACATGACTACGGTTGCTTAGTCAAGATCGCAGACAACCATGCATGACCTTGGTGAAGTAGCAATATGCCTAGGGCCATATCTGTAAAAGCACTTCGACACCTCCCAAGACATATTTAGGCAAAAACCCTTTCCGCTTTAGGATAGCTCAGAACATAAGATATTTTGGACTTGAAGACTTGAAACCATAATCTTGGGCAAGTGTTCAATCAACTTTGAAGGCTAAATTTCTTAGACTTTTTGTGAAGAATAAATATGTTTGAGAATCCTTATGGTATATCTGTCTTTTATTTCTTCATGAGTAGCTAAATAATTTAGTCTTGGGATTGTGTTTTATTAGGATGTAATTATGTGTTGGTATTGTTTTATTTGCATGGATTTTAGTTGTTGAGTATGGATTCCACCAGTGCTTGATCTTATGGGTTGGAATTTGATAGGTAAAAGCCCCAAATCTTCAATTAGGTTTGATGGGTGATTTCCCCAAACTCTAGAAACCCTTTGTCATTCTCGAAAGAGGCATGAGAGTAAATATTTAGTAACCTATAACATCCTTGAAAGAGGGTTATAGTGGGACAATGCGATGGTGGACAATTGAGCCTTTGGTTTACTACCCTTTGCAATCTCAGAAATAAGGGTATTAGTAGTGTAAATCATGTAAAGATCATCATCCTAGAAATAGGGATGCTTGATTGAGGTATTGGGTGATTGTGAAAATGTGTACACTTGTTAGGTCCTCGAAAAAGCCAATGGGTGAAATCATTAGGGTTTTACTGAAAGATTAACCCCAATGATCTTCGACCTAGAATATCCATTAATAAACAACTAAACTTCATGATGAACCAACATTAACCCACATGTATTACCCCTTGGAAGACTTAATCCTAAGATTTCCCTCAAATTTTAAACTCTAAGTAAAAGTTTCATTCATCAAGCGAGCAAGCATGTTGCGAAAAGTTTCCAAAGAAATCCCCCCATTTCATTTTACATTTATTTTTTATTAGCATTTCGGGTAATCTCTTAGTAAGTAGAACATCCATAAAGTTTTAAGTTTATAATTTCGCTCCTTGAGATTCGACACCAATTCAAATTGGGTTACTTGACAACGATCGCCTCACCCCTAATTACGGGAGTGAGTTGAGAATTATCACTACATCATCCATCTCACAGACCCGTACCTACCAGTTTTGCTTATCCTGTAGGCTAGCTGCCTTAGCCTTCTTCTCAACATCCTTCTACTCACACTTTTATCTTTTTCTCTCTTTTCTCTCATCTCAGGTCTTCTTAACTGGTACCTCCACCAGATCTGGAATAGCCCAAATGCTATAGACTTGAAAATTAGGTATAACTGTCATGATCTCGGTCTTCAGGATAATTGGTTTTGCATACAACTCTTCCACCATCTATCAAATCACTGCCACCTTATCTTTCACCACCGTATCATCCGAGGTTTGGCCTCTACCCAACTGTTGAGTCATCCTCAGCTCAAATACATCCAGTTGTAGCTGCACCATCTATCTTGAATCGCTAACTGAGTATCAACCCAAGGCTTTACACTGCCTTCTATGTGTAAAAATTTGGACTCCAAAGTGCCCAGTATTATCATTTCCTCATTCAACATGACCTGGAAAATAAGAAAAAAACCAGGAGGTATATCTCTCTGGCATGGTGGTACAAACTAAACCAGAGGAGAGGCACTTGATGTACCCTCTACAACTGAAGTATGTGTGGTCTCAGTTGGGCTATCTTTCCCTAAAGTCACGGCGGTCTTGAAAACTTCAGTCTGACTACTCTATCTAAAAATCTCTGTACGTATGTCCGCTCCCTGCTATATGTGCCTTTTCATAAGATTGGTTGCCTCTCTTATTAGGTACAAATTTGAGATATTTATGGATTATATCGTGTCATCAATACCCAGAAGCTCCTTTACTCCTACAATGAAGTATATCTGTGTAATTATGCAGGGGTAAGATAACAATGAGTATTCACCCCTATATCTCAGTTTCTCATCTTTTGAGAAAGGAATTATCCAACTTTAAACTCATAATTGGCTATAAATTAGACTATGATTGCTGCTCTCCCTGGACTCAATATATTTTCCCTAATAGTGGGACACATTCTGTGGTGAGGCAGTATCCACCATGCCTTACCCTCAAAGTTAAGGGTATGTTTCTCTATTTTCTATGAGGTGACACCCAAGACACTAACTACTCACACTGCATTCCCTCAATTTGAAGTAATTATCTCCTTAATCAATCTTAAGAAGCCCATTTTTTCCTTTGAACCTAGCTTTTTCTGAGTAATCTTTCTCAACTTGTCCAGACTGTTGTCCATTTCCTCAGTGTTTATTAGAGGTTGATAATTTAAGATACATCGACCCTCACAACTCAAATAGTCATGAAGGTAATGGGGTTTCCACTCTTCCATATATTACCCTATGGATCTGCCTTTGCAACTCTCCTATATATGCTGCATAGAACTCCCATACTAAAGCGGGATTGTATCATATGGGCGATCGGGTTATATACTCAAAACCATACTTTTTAAAATATTCCTCAAACCATGGTAGTTCTACCATCCCAGTAATAATCAGACGTCACTTGAGGTACAAGTTTCTTTTTGTCTTATTGGTCTTGAGTCAACTCAAACCAATAACAAACCCAGTGTATTCCTACATAGTGGGGTTTGGGGAGGGTAAGATGTACGCAGTCCATACCTGTACCTCTAAGAACTAGAAAGGCTATTTCTGATAGACTTGAGTCAACTCAAACCATTATTGTATATTTATTGCATTTTAGGGTACCCCACCATTTAACGGTGGGCATCGGAGCAATCGTGATAGCCAATAGAGGGTGTTTCACATTAATCAATCGCACATAATTCACTTCTTCTGCGGTATCATCATTCTTAGAACTCACTTCTTCAAAACTAGATTTAGCATCATCTATATCTGAAGGTGGAGGAGAGTGAGGATGAGACGTAGTCGGGTTCTTTTTCCTTAGGCCCCATGGTGGTGATTCCTCCAGAGCTACTACCTTTTTACCTCTTGCGAACTTCTATGATTTTGGGTCAACTTTCCCTTTCAAGGGTATTCATACAAGTCACCACTACTGGTGGATGCCTTAGTTTACTCAAAACTGGAAGATTGCATTTTATCATTTCCATTCTTAGGCATTTGTTTAGGATACACATTTCGTATGCCTTGTACCAGAGAGTACACATTCATTAGTTAGTAAATAAAGAATGAAAAGCAACAATAAGAAAATAAAGTTCAGTGTGCAAGTGTTAATTATTATACGAGCGAAGGGTACTAGTCGTATAGACAGGGAACGACTCGTATGGCTGAGTCATACACTAAACAGAATGCATGAGATTAAGTACTAGTATGCTTACGGGTCCTCCTCCACATAGTCGTATTAACAAGTTATGACTCAATACCAACAGATATAAGTAGATCAAAAACAATTTATAACAATTAACTTCTCCCAGGTCGGTATGACTATAATTTATGAGTCATATGGTATAGATACGACTAATTTAGGAAAGTAGTACCCATACAAAAATCCATATTTAGTTAGACTTCTATGTTGTCAGTGGGTAAGAGCCTCTTTACGACCCCATTACTTGTGGGAACAAGTCATAAAAAGAGTTATATCCACTATAACATAGATGTAAGACTTTAGAGTTTACTCTCATTCAAATTACCAAACTACCCACTACTTTATACAGCAATATCACCAAATTCTAGTCCAAACACACAATATCAACACCCGAAAATCAATTTCACCCCTATTTTACATTTTCACCTTAAAATCTAGGATTTACGGTACCAAAAATGCATATATACATAAATTTAACGCAAAACCAAGTTCAAGATTTCTCTCATTCACAATTACAACTTTAAAGGTAAAGATTATGAGTTCAAAACTTACTTGAATAAGTGAGAGATTAGGTTGCTCGAGTTTCATGTGTTCTTCCTCAAATTCATGCCTAACTCAAGCAATCTGATCAAAGTGGTGTGCGATTTACAGTGTTTTCATTCTTTGTCACCATTGAGATTGATTAAAAATTGAGATATTTGCAGTGTGGAGTTGTTTCGAATCTTGGTTACCCATTTTGGGTACCTTTTTTATTAAATCAAGTGCTGGGATGGATAGAACTGTGACCTTGACCTAGTAAGCTTGGGTACGAGTTATGTGGAAGACTTTTACGCAGGCTTACAAATCATTTCTTCAAATCGTATAGACCTAGAACCTTACCTGGGTTCTGGAATGGATCTGAGAGTCATATCTATTCTAAAAACTTTTACCTGGTTCTGAATTTTCTCCCAGTTCCTTATGAATACTACTCATGAGTCATGCCTTCTGTACATGACTTGTGAAGAGTTCATATGATGTATTTGCTTGAACTTCCCTGGATCTTTACTGTAGTTTTAAGTCCTGCACATAGAACAAAAATATTGCCCTATGTGTAAATCAGTATAATAATATGGGTTTTCTCCCAGTAATGCTTAATTTAATGTTGAGTCATGACATGCCTAAGTCGGGTACTCATATTTCACCTACTAACCTCACGAGTTTCCTCTCACACAACTCTTGACTTAATGTCGCAACACGACGTGATTATGTAACGACTTGATTTGCTGAACCGGAATGCTACACGGTGCTCATGACCCCGAAGGACCACAAGCTAACCCATGACTGATATCTATACCTGTATACTGCATAAGATAACATAATAATATGGAAACATGCACTGAAAGGCCATAAGGTTCGATCATGAACTAAACTAAATAATGTAACATCTGTGTGGGGTAATAGAATACACAAACAAATCTGAAAAATGCTAAAGTATGAACATGATAGTCTGTATCTAGTCTGCATTTAGTTTGAAAGCCTCTACTGTCTGAAGAATTTGAATAAGGAGTTGATGGGACATATCCCCAAATAATAAGCTAATCAATCAGATACTAGAAAATCATTATATCCTCGAATGATGAGGATTCACTTCTACTCTGACTGCTGAATCTAGAATCTACTACTGATCTGGAACTCGTGTCTCAGAACCTATGGTGTAACATAAAAAGAAAACACCATAGCGCTAATGCATCAGTACAATATAGTGAGTATACATGTGAGGTAGGATATATACAAGGGTTTGCCTGTATGAATAATGCTAACTAACTGTCTAACATGAATGTGAGAATACATGCATAAATATGTAACTGTAACTGATAACGTGATTTTGAGATTTCTAATTTTGTATACTGATAATATGATATGATATTAACTTATATGAATGATAACATGAAGGACTATATCTAAATAATGCTAATAATATAGGTGACCGTATCTGAGTATAACTGATAACGTGGGTGACTGTAGCTGATAGTCCTGAATCTGATGGAACTATCTGAGTTCTGTACTGTATCTAAGTTGGTTGTGTCTGATAGTCCTGAAATCTGAAGAACTATATGAGTTCTATTACTGAGATTGATTGACTGTATCTGACAGTCCTAATTCTGTAACATGAAACTGTGGGAAGTAGTATCTAATCGATATGCCCTAAGGGTGCTATGATAGCTGAGATAGGGTCCAATCTATGCCCTAATTTGAAGGGTGTAAATACCGCGCCACTTGTAAGGAGAACATGTAAGTAACCCTCATATAACAGGTAACTCTAAAGAGAATGGTAGGAACCCTCACATAACAGGTTAAGCTACCTTATCTACCCTTATATAGAAGGCTACGATGTCTCACCCTATGCTGGCTACATAGTTCTTAAATGCAAGGATTGCTTCTAGGAATCACACCCTCGTATAATAGGTAAGTCCCCATCCTTGGGTTCACTCGGTGCTAATTCCTATTACCATATGAATGTACACTAAACATGATTTAATAAACTGAACTGAGCATGGACTGAGTTACTGAATTTTTGTGGATGACCAAAATACTACTGATATCTAACAACTGACTGAGTCATGAGATCATGGAGATTTTTCCTGACTCATAAGTCTATCTGATGTCTAAGAGTTCATAGCTTGACTGAGAGTATCATGAAAAAATGACATGGATCTAGGCACACGACATAAGTATTGGGTACAAGTACCCCCAGGATTCGATAGAAGGAAACTAACATAACATGATTTACTTGAAGACTTGAGTAACATCATAATACATAATACATTAATAGGAGCCTTTCATCAAACATGTAATAGGCATAAACTTGTACATACATGGGGATTTCATGATATCATGCTATTTAGATAATTTTTCTTTATCTAGGCATTTACTGAAACATATTGTAGGCATAGTAAATGTAAAGCATATTATACAACAATGAAACATCATGCTTCTATTCCAATTCCATCATACAAGATTTTAGTCATGAAATTTCATAAATCTTTATGTATACTAATCAACACACATGGAATTTATCATCAAATCATGGAATAGAAATCAATTCCTCATTTATCAACATGAAAGAGAACATACAAAGCATGAAAACATGAAGAAAATCCATAACTTGTAGTTAAAAAGAATTCTTGGACTTCATGGATGAAAGGATTCCATGAATGAACACTATGCATACCTTAGATCATGATTTCGTGATGATTGATGTGAAACCTTCTTGAAATTGGACCTTCTATGAAAACCCTAGCTTGAGTTCTTGAGAGTATTTGAGAAAAACATCAATATTTTGGACGAATAAGGGCTAAATCCCATGTTTGGAAGCTTATATGGGGGGAAAATTGACCCTTTTACTGCTACCCACGTAATAAAATTTTTAGTAACATTTCTTGAACTGGGCCCTTGGCGCAACGCGGCATTATTGCGCCGTGTCACTGGAAATTAACAATTGAGAAACTGCACGATGGCGTGACACAGAGCTATTGCGTTGCCACCTTGTCTACGACCTAGAAGTTGGGCACGATGCACCAGTATCATGTAGCAACACTGGAATTTGACAATTTCCATTTGAGCTATCTCCACGGCATGCTAAAGTCTCAGGTTAAACACTGTCTCAATAAAAAATTCTAACTTTTCGCCCAGGTGTCAGATTTGGGCGTATTATATATCGATGGAAATCTTATTAAATTTCACATGTGATAGGAAGTTAAAATTATGGAAGTATCTCATGTATAAGAATGAATCATTATTTCAAAGCAAGTTCTGACATCCCTGAAATAATTTTCAAGCTAAGAAAAAGCACGGGTATTACAATGTCTCCCCCTTGAGAACATTCATCCTCGAATGAGACTGACTAAGAGGGGAAACAATGCGATGAACATGAATAACTGGAACATGATGTCATGACGGAGATGACTGACAAGCTAAACATAGCATACTGAATATGTATATCTGATGCATGCGTAGCTGATTCATAATTGTATAACTGAATGTTCTGAAGTACAAAGTTTTCTTATAATGAGAATGCATGTCTAATGCAGAGCTATATAACTGATTAGATACAAGAATGCATGACTGAATATGCAGTGGTACTTGATACTAAGTGTATTATGGGAACATAAACATGAGACTGAATACTAAGTTAGTGATGTACACTAATCATAAAACCGACTAAGCTTAAAAAGAAATGTTACCTTGAGCTTGATCTGAGTTGGCGGGGAAGAGGTAAGCGTACTTTGTACACATATCTGCTTCTACTTCCCAAGTAGCTCTCTCGATGGACTGATTTCTCCAAGGAACTTTAACTAGAGGTATTTCTTTGTTCCTCAATATACGAATATGATAGTCTAGGATTTAGACTGAAATCTCTTCATAAGAGAGGTTGTTCTGATCATCTATGCTCTTCATAGGGACTACGACTGATAGGTCACCTATACACTTCTTGAGCAAATAGACATGAAAGGCTGAATGAACTGAGGCTAGATCTGAAGGAAATTCGAGCCCATAAGCTACCTTGCCGAAATAATTGAGAATCTTCAAGGGACTGATATATCAGGGACTGAGCTTTCCCTTCTTGCAAAATCTCTTCACTCCCTTCATGGGAGAGATCTTGAGGTAGACATGATCACCAATCTCAAACTCGAGATCCTTACTATGAATATCTGCATAAGACTTCTATCGGCTCTAAGCATCTCGGAGTCTTTCTTTAATTAATTGAACTTTCTCTAAGGCGTCAAATACTAAGTCAGGACCTATGACTAAGGCCTCACTAACTTTGAAACAACCGATTGGAGATATACATCTCCTACCATAGGGATATTCTAATGGAGCCATCTGAATACTGGAATGATAACAATTGTTGCACGCAAATTCAATCAAAAGCAATTGGTCATCCTAACTACCCTTAAAAATCAATTACACACGCCCTTAACATATCCTCCAAAGTCTGAATGGTCCTTTCTGCTTGACCATTTGTCAAGGATGAAAGGCTGTACTGAGATGAACTTGGGTACCAAGACCCTTCTGGAATGCTTTCCAAAAATTAGATGCGAACTGGGTACCTCTGTCTGAGATAATTGTCAATGAAACATTGTACAATCTGAACAGCTTCTTAATGTAGAGCTTGGCATAATCCTCGGCTGAATAAGAGGTATGAACTGGAAGGAAAAGATCTGATTTGGTTATTTTGTCTACAAGAACCCAGACTGAATTATGCTGATGACGAGTTCGAGGCAAACCCATCACGAAGTCCATGTTCACAACTTCCCACTTCCAAGTAGGAATACTAAACTCCTACATAGGACCACTAGGCTTCTGATGCTCTATCTTAAATTGCTGATATGTAGAGCACTTATCCACAAATTCTACATCACTTTTCATACCACTCCACCAATAGATTTCCCACGAATTGCGGTACATCTTAGTGGCCCCTATATATATATAGAGCAGTGCGCACCATGCTCTTCTGCAATGATTCACTACCTTATGTCATCTATACTTGGAACATGTACACGACCCTGACAACGGAGTATGCCATCTCCCCCTTGGGAGAAAACCTTTATTTTCTAATTTTCAATTGACTCTTTTAGCTTGACAAGGCTAGGATCCTTATCTTGCTTTTCTTTCACCTCAGAGAATAGAGAGGATTCTGAACTACTCTGAATGCATACATTGCTCTTTGAAGAGTCGACTAAGAGAACGCCTAGTTTGGCAAGCTGGTGGACATCCTATACTAAATTCTTCTTACTATCATTAACATGAGAAATACTACCCATGGACAGTCTACTAAGAGCATGTCCACTATGTTGGCCTTGCCTGGATAATAGAGGACACTTATGTTATAATCTTTTAAGAGATCTAACTACCTTCTCTGATAAAAATTGAGATTTTTTTTAGAAAAGACATACTGAAGTCTCTTATGATCTGTGAAGACGTCTACATGAACTCTGTAGTGATAATGTCTCCAAATCTTTAAGGCAAATACTACGGCTACTAACTCAAGATCATGAGTAGGATAATTTGTAGGATAATTCTTCTCATGGGTTTTAAGCTATTTGGAGGCATAGGCTATGAACTTACCATGCTGCATGAGGACATAACCTAAACCCACTCTAGATGCATCACAAGAAACTAGAAAAATGTATGAACCATCGGAAGAGCTAGAACTAGAGCTGAGGTGAGTCGAGTCTTCAATTCCTAAAAAATCTACTCGCATGGATCTGACCACTAAAACTTGAACTTCTTCTGAATCAATCTGGACATAAGAGATGCAATAGAATAAAATCTCTCAACAAACCATCTGTAATAACCAGCCAAACCCAAGAAACTCCTGATATCTAATGGAGAAACAGGGCAAGGCTAGTTTCTTACTGCTTTGGTCTTTTGACTATCTACTCTAATAACATCACCAAAAACAATATGACCAAGGAATGCTACTGATGTTAGCCAAAATTTGTACTTATTGAATTTCGCAAATAACTGAAGATTTTTGACAGTCTGGAGTACTATTCTGAGATGGTCTGCATAATCACACTCAGTGTAGGAATAGACCATAATATCATCTATGAAGACTATGACAAACATGTCTAAGTAATACTTGAACACACGGTTCATCAAGTCCATGAAAGCTGCTGGGGCATTGGTAAGACCAAATGACATGACTAGATATTCAAAGTGACCATACTGCATACGGAAAGATGTCATCGGGATGTTATATTCTCTAACTCTGAGCTAATCATAAATCGATTTGAGGTCTATCTTAGATAAATAACTGGCACCCTGAAGTTGTTCAAACAAGTTATCAATTTTGGGAAGAGGATACTTTTTCTTGACCTTGACTTTATTGAGTTGATGAAAATCTATACACATTTTGAGTGAATCATCTTTCTTTCCCACGAATAAGATTGGTGCACCCCACGGGGAAATGCTGGGTCTGATGAATCCCTTATCTAAGAGATGCTTCAACTTTTCTGTTAGTTCCTTGAGTTTTGCTGGTGCCATTTTGTGTGGCGAAATAAAGATAGGATGAGTGTCTGAAAAAAGATCAATACTAAAGTGTATTTCCCTTTTGGGAGAAATTCTTGGAAGATCTTCGGGAAAGATATCTGAATATTCATTCACTACTGGGACTGATTCAAGACTGGGAGACTCAGAACTGGAATCTCTAACATGAACTAGATGATATACACATCCCTTAGATATCAATTTCCTTGCCCAATGGTAGGAAATAAGCTGACCTCTAAACACTAAAGTACTACCCCTCCACTCGAAGGTGGGTTCATTTGGGAACTGAAACTTAACTATTCTATTTCTGCAGTCAAATGTAGCATATTAGGAATGAAGTCAATCCATGCCGAGAATAACATCAAAATTAGTCATCTCTATTTTGACTAAGTTTGCTGAAGTGACTTTCTTAAATATCATAAACGGGCAGTTCCTGTATAACCACCGGGCTATGATAGTTTTACCCACTGGGGTAGAGATTGAGAAGGGCTCTACTAGAATTTTGGGACTGACTCTGAAATCAACTGCTATATAAGGAGTAACACAAGTCAAGGAAGCTCCTGGATCTAGCAAAGCGTAAACATGCACATGAAAGATCTGTAACATACCAATAACTACATAAGGAGAATTTTCTTGATTTTGTCGAGTCTGAAAAGCATAGAGATGATTTGGGCGTTGCCCGCTAGTAACACTAGAAGTGGCACCCTATTGATTTGGGCGGCCAGACTAAGCTGAAGAGCAATTCTGTTAACCCTGAGGGCTTGGCTGAGGATGCTTACCACAACCAAAACAAATTCCACTACCTACTCTACACACACCCTGATGGTGCTTACCATAAGTCAGGCCAAGAGGATAGGAGTGGGCACTGCTAACACTGCCCTGGGTCTTAGATCCTGGCGCTCTATCTTTGTTGCCCTCTCTAAACTTAGGAACTGGAGCAGTAGCTATAGAGGGAGCTGGAACTGATGACTTAGGACCAAACTGGAAATGGTTTCCTTCTTCTGACTTAGGCTGAGCAAAGTTGAAACTACCCGTCTTTGCTCTCTTATTCTGCTTTACCCTCTACTTAATTTTTTGCTCTTCTATCTACTGAGCATGGGTTATAAGTCTAGCTAAGGTTATGTCACTATTCTATATTTTGGATCCGTACTAATTAACCATGCTGTCGTTCACCCCTAAAGTGAACTAACTCATCTTGGATCTACTGTCTGCAACCACATGACGGGCATACTTGGTTAATTGAGTAAACTTAAAAGAATACTCTTTCACTATCATATTGACCTACCTAAGGTTGATGAACTCTAACACCTTAGCTTCTTTAAGCTCTTGGGAAAAGAATTTGTCTAAGAATGTAGTGACAAACTCCTCCCATACTATAGAACCTGCATCATCAGATCTTTTGGACTTCCACTGTTTGAATCAAGCATGAGGCACATCCTGCAATTGGTATGCAACTAGCTCAACACTCTTAATAGTAGTCACCCCCATGGCGTCTGTCATTTTTTGAACTTGATCTAAGAATTCCTGAGGTTCTTCATCTACCTTAGACCCGAGGAAGGTTGGAGGATTCGTTTGGGTGAAGTCTCAAATTCTCATTGCAGCTGAGTTTCCACTATGTTGGCTGGAACAACTGTTTGCATTCATTATAAACAGTGACTGATTGAGCAAAAGTGGTAAATTTGGTCCTGAACTCTGCATGAGAAACATGATCGCCCAAAGATTCTTTGGTCTGAGGGGCTGACTAATTTCTATATATTCTTTTAGGAGGCATGTTCTGTAGATAAAAGGGAGAAATACATGAGACTGAGAGACTGACTTGTAATTATGGTCACAGTCATGACATGAATATTGAAAGAAGGGAAACTGTTCTTAAACATCTCATATCCTCTTGCACATAAATATGGTGTACAACACACCGATGTACAAGACTCTACTAGATGCGGCTTTCAGACTTCCTACGACTCTATTGAACCTTAAGCTCTGATACAAAGTTTATAATGACCTAATTTGTTGAACTGGAATGCTACACGGTGCTCATGATCCCGAACGAGCACAAACTAACCCATGACTAATATCTGTATCTATATACTGCATAAGATAACATAATAATGTGGAAACATGAACAGAAAGTCCATAAGGTTTAATCATGAACATAAATAAATAGCGTAACATCTGTGTGGCATAAAAGAATACCCAAACAAAATTGAAAATACTGAAGTCTAAACATGGTAGTCTGTATCTAGTCTACATCAAGTTTAAAAGCCTCTACTGTCTGAAGAATCTGAATAAGGAGTTGATGGGACATGTCCCCAACTAACTCCAACTAATAAGCTAATCAATGAGATACTAGAACATCATTATGTCCTCGAAGGATGAGGACTCATTTCTACTTTGACTGTTAAATCTGGAATCTACTGCTTATCTGTAACTCGTGTCTCTAAACCAATGGTGTAAAATAAAAAGAAAGCACCATAGCATGAATGCATCAGTACAAATGTATCGAGTATACATATGAGGTAGAATATATGCAAGGGTTTGTATCCATGAATAATGCTAACATACTGTCTAATATGAATATGAGAATACATGCATAAATACGTAACTATAACTGACAATGTGATTTTGTGATTTCTGAGTCTCTATACTGGTAACATGACATGGTAGTAACTGATATGACTGATAACATTAAGGATTATATCTGAATAATGCTGATAACATGGGTGACTATATCAGATTATAACTGATAACGTGGGTGACTGTAGCTGACAGTCCTGAATCTGATAGAACTATCTGAGTTTTGTACTATATCTGAGTTGACTATAGCTGACAGTCCTCAAATCTGAAGAACTATCTGAGTTCTATTACTGAGACTAATTAACTGTATCTGACAGTCCTGATTCTATAACATAAAATTGTGGGAAGTAGTATCTAACCGACATGCCCTAAAGGTTCTATGATAGCTGAGCTGGGGTCCAATCTATTCCCTAATTGGAAGGGTGTCAATACTACACCACTAGTAAGGAGAACATGTGAGTAACCCTCATATACAAGGTAACTCTAGAGAGAACGGTAGGAACCCTTACATAACAGGTTAAGCCACCTCATTTACCCTGATATAGCATGCTATGATATCTCAACCTATGCTGGCTACATAGTTTTGGAATGCAAGAATTGCTTCTAGGAATCATGCCATCGTATAACAGGTGAGTTCCTATATTTGGGTTCATTCGGTGCTACTTCCTACTCCAATCTAAATAGACACTGAACATGATTTACTGATCTGAATTGAGCATGGACTGAGTTACTGAATTTCTGTGGTTGATGGAATACTACTGTTATCTTACAACTGACTGAGTCATAAGATCATAGAGATTTTTCATGAGTCATACGTCTATCTAAAGTCTAAGAGTTCATAGCTTGACTGAGAGTATCATGAAAACATAACATGGATCTAGGCACACGGCAGATGTTTTGGGTACAAGTACCCCCAGGATTCTATAGAAGGAAACTGACATAGCATGATTTACTTGAAGAGTTGACTAACATCAAAATACATACTACATTTATTGGAGCCTTTCATCAAACATGTATTAGGAATAAACTTATACATACATAAAGATTTTATGATATCATGCTTGTTAGACAATTTTCCTTCATCTAGGCATTTACTCACACATATTGTAGGTATAGTACATGTAAAGCACATTATACAACAATGAAACATCATGCTTTAATTCAAATTCAATCATACAAGGTTTTAGTCCTGAGATTTCAAAAATCATTATCTATACTAATCAACCCACGTTTAATTTAACGTCAAATCATGGAATAAAAATCAATTCCTCATCTATCAACATGAAAGAGAAAATATAAAGCACGAAAACATAAAGAAAATCCATAAGATGAAAGGAGTCCATGAATGAATACCATTCATACCTTAGATCTTGATTTCATGAAGATTGATGGTGAAACCATGGATGAAAGGAGTCCATGAATGAACACTATGCATACCTTAGATCGTGATTTCATATAGATTCATGGTGAAACCTTATTGAAATTGGACCTTCTATGAAAACCCTAGCTTGAGTTCTTGAGAGTATTTGAGAAAAACATCAATATTTTAGATGAATAAAGGCTAAATCCCGTATTTGTAAGCTATATGGGGGGGGGGGGGATTGAACCTTTTAACCTTGGACACATAATAAAATTTTTAGTAAAATTTACGAAACTAGGCCCTTAGTATGATGCGGTGTTATCGTGTCGCGTCACTAGAAATTGACAATTACAAAATTGCACGATGGCGCGACACTGAGCTATCATGTTGCCACCTTATCTATGACCTATAAGTTTGGAATGATGTGCCAGTATCACGGAGCAACACTGGAATTTGACAATTGCCATTTGAGCTATCTCCGCGATGCGCTGAAGGCTCAGGCCAAACACTGTCTCACTAAAAAAGCTCTAACTCTTCGCCCGGGTGTCGGATTTAGGCGAATTATATATCGATAGAAAGCTTATTCAATTTCCCATGGGATAGTAAGTTAACATTATGGAAATACCTCATTTATAATAATTAATTCTTATTTCAAAAAGATTTCTAACATCCTTGAGATGATTTTCAAGCTAAAAAAAGCACAGGTATTATAGATTACCTTTGTTACTTAGCCTTCACCAAGGTCTATCTCAAAAATCACATTGATTTCTTTAGTGTTACCCATGTAGTTCTTGATTCTTTGCCTAATCACCAAGAATGAGGCTTCACCATCCCAATTTAATTCCAAAGCACCATATCAAAACATTCTTAGCAGAGTAAAGGGACCATACCATCTAGATTTTAACTTACCTGGAAACAAGCAAAGCCTTGAATTGTAGAGCAATACATGGTCAACATTTTCCAATAGATTGAGAATGAGGTCCTCAAATACTTTTGTAGTAAATAACAATGAACAATAACAAATAAGTGCAAAAAGAAAATTGCACAAGATGTTAATGTGGAAAGCTCCTTACTCCAGGGAGTAAAACCATGACCTACCTCATAGATTTTCTAAACTACTTTACTATCTTCAAGGAACATTGAATAAAGACTTTATAGTTTTAACAATAAAAACTGTTAATCCTTAAACATCTTTCAATAACTCTATTACAAGATTCCTTAAGCAATAACTCTATTGCTTTAAACTAAAATGACTAACTCTAGTTGAGTCAATGCACAGATTAACTATAGTATTAGAATGTTAACTAGCTCTAGCTAACATTATCATCAGGAAAGAGAAAGCACAATATAAAATAGCTATAACTTTTCTTGAAATAGTAGGTTTTTACTTTTAGTAATAAGATACAAAGAATCAACTACAATAAGAACTAAAAACAAATTAAGTTTGATCGGTAGGTCCCTGTTGTGGATGAGGCTTTGAAGTGTGAAAAAAATGTTTCTTTTTCTAAGAGAGATTTATCCTTTGGTGTGTGTAAGAGCTAAGGTTATCATTTTCCATCAGTTAAAATATATATGGCACATGAAAACTGAGGACTAATCTCATTTGTTGAGGTAGAAAGGTTGTTGCGCCTATGCTACCTTACCCACCAACTATCTGTCAAAAGTACATAATACAGTTGTAATGTTGACTATGAAGAAGTGTTGAAAAACTCTAAACTTTATCCCTAGAAGTTTGTACTAATTATAAGACCTTTGTTGCATTTTCTTAGGGACCGGGTCCCAACAATAGGTTGTATATTAACAAAACCAAGAACATTATAGGGAGTACTATAATATCCAGGATAAAAAGCTGGAAAACACTTGTTTTGAACCTCTGTGCTTATAGGATTGTGGGTGAGCAACCTAAAAATTGAGAAATTTTATTATCTATTAAAACAAGTTCTGATCTTTTGCTTAAAATGTATGATATAATAGTGTCTTTATCTCCGATCGTGATGATTCTTAGAAGGGAAAGATAGTTTATTTATCCAAGAAGTCTTTGTATTACAAGTTCAAGAAGTCTTTGTATTACAAGTTCAGTTAACAGTTATGCTTAGAGATTTGTCAGATGTCTTGGTGAAGAATTTACATTTAAAATGATAGAATAGTGTTTAATAATTGGGTGAAAATTCTTCTTAGCATTGATTTTTTTCCATTTCACTATAAAAGATACTTTTTGCTTTTCATTTCTTTGACTAGGCTCATGGAATATAATTGTTCCTTTTCCTTTAATTTAAGATCATATGTTTTAAGCCCAAGGCTATTTATTTTTATCTTATTTTAAAATAGTTGTTGCTGAATAAGATAGGGAAGACATAATTTGACATTATTGTATTTTCCCAAAGCATTTCCTAAAGGGCTCGCTTTTACTCTCTACTATTTGCGACATCTAATGCCAGATGGACATAGACTTTTGTGAATTGGGCAGACTTTTTATGCTCTAGATTTAATTTAAGAGTTTTCCCAACTTCAGTAATCTCCATCTTTTGTTAAGAAATACTAGATATATGTTTCCATACAGTACATATATGCATGATGTGTTGTTTTTTAAAAATAAGAAACTAAAACTTGATTATTTTTTACACCATTTATAATTAGGTATATGATGCCAGTGAACAGTGATGTAGAAGTTATGAACAATTTGGGCAACCTATCCTACTTTGATCGACCACTTGATAAGCTCAATGATGTTGTTACACATTTTTTAGTGGTCAAAGATTTGAACTGTTCCTCATAAAACATTGGTTTGTCTTACTCCATCATTGGTTAGGATAAATTTTAGAAGAATAAAGCCACAGAGACTTAAGAAGAAAGAAATATAACGAAAGAGTTGATTAGTTTCCGCAGAGCATCTCCTAAGGCTGAGCTATTCTTGTAATATATATTAGAACTTAAGTCAATTGAATTGTCATTTGATATTATTGATGGTCATTTATTCCTACTTTGTTTGTCATGAGTTTTGTACCCTCAAATTCTTTCCTCTCACAAAACAAATAACCAAAGGGAAAACACTTTAATTTTAAATTTGTAGTACTAAATTGTAACAAACATGAGGGATTCTAGTGCTCTATATAATTCCTCTTAATTGTATTTCTTTTCTTATTTTGTTTTGCTTATTGATGGATGTTCTCCTAGTTTTACATGGAGAACATTGCTAATGTTGTGCAACAGATGCCCAACATGATGTTGTCTAAATGGAATATCGGGTCTCTATTCATATAATTGTAGAAAAACAAACTATATGAACCTCGGCTACATAGAGTCTAAATTTAATAGATATTTTTTAGAATGATGAAGGGTGTTTGTAAAAGGATATACACTTGCTATTACAAATGATAATTTTATTCTAGAATAATATGTCTTAACGGAGGGCGTATTTGTTTACATTATCATGTGCACTAATTAGACAACACATTGAAATGACTACACAAAAAGAATGAATTACAACATATTTGCAATGTGATGCAAAATAAATTTGGAAAACTTTCAATTACCAAAAGAAAAGGATTAAAAGTTATCAAGGATAAAATAAAAGAGGCCAACAATAAGGGCTTTTATTTGAAAGTGGAGGCCCTAGAGAGCTTGCTATGCCAATTGTACAATTTTTCAATCCCCTTTTTTTAGGTGCTTAACTACTTTGAGTTATTGATATATGGTGTGTTGATGAATGAATGTAATCATAATCTTTCTAGTTTACATAGATAGTATAACTGTTGGGATTATAAAAGATTTATAGGATATCCTTGTTTATTCTTGCCATAGTTAGGATTCTATGTTCATATGTATATACTTACTACTTCATGGAATAATATATCAACTCATTCTCTTATACCTTTATCTTATGGTATCAAGAGCCAATATATGTGTTGGTATTTTGTCATTGCTAAAAGTTATTATGACTTTGTGGAGATCCATTGTGACCTTTGCAGAAATGATTGAATTCCTAAAATTTCTATCGTCACCAACTTTGGGAGAACCTAATTCCTATAATTTGGATAAACATAGATCACAATGGCTGTCATACACTAGCATTACCATTTTCGATGAGATCACAGTAGTGGTATTGTTGCTGTATCAGATATTTAATTTGAATAGTTAATGATCTCGTAGCATCATTATTTTGAGTGTCTAGATTTACCACAACAACTACAAACAAGATTATTAGGCTTATAGAAAGGCTGATTAGTTTGTCCTTTAATAAGACCATTGTTATGGAAAACCATGACAAAACTCTTATGAATCAATTGAGCACTACCCAGAGTTTCTCTCTGTTGAGATTTTCATTTGACATAAGCATATGTACTTTTAGGGTAAATATTGTCTTGTGCAAGTCCACCGCAACAACTAGGACCTAATACATGGCTAGATCTCTATGCAAGAATGTTAAAAGCCAAATGTAGACTATAGCCATTGATAAAGACGTAATTCAATACTTAGTCCTTGTATGAGGAAAACAAATAACAATCAATAACTTAATAAAAACTTCAATAATGTAAGGACACAACATGTTTATATAAAAATTCTTTGCTCAAGGAAGAAAAGCCACAACCTACCCCAGTAGGATTTCACCAACAAATAGCAATAAAATAAGAGAAATAGTTGGATTATACACTCTTTCTCATAATCCTATTGTTAACCTCTTAACCCCATTCCCTTGATCTAATGATAAAACAGAGCCACACTACAATATACCTACTATAGCCCACTGTCAACTAACTCTAGTTGACACACCTTTGCTAGCTCTAGCCTAACTATCAACTACCTCTAGTTGATACCCTTCTTCACAAGAAAAAAAGTTAAATATTGACACCTACATTTGCCTCTCAAAAGAAGAGTAGGCTTACAATTTAGCACAATCACAAAGGATCAAGCAATAATAAAATAAGAATGACTACCTTAACTTGGAATATCTCCCTTGTTCAAGGAGCATTAAGCTTGAAAAGTCATGGGTGTTTTGTTGTTAATATTGATCCGCTTTGAATATATGTAAAACACCCAAACTTTTCTCCTAATGATAATAAATATATAGGAAAATGATTAGGGGAGAAGCTTTCTTATTGGATGCTGAAGAAGGAACACTAAAAACTTATCTCACTAATATGCTGACATTGTCTAGAAATGTACTAGAAAATTAGGAGATAAGAAAAATATGTATAAGTATAAAATTACACAGTGGGACACTACTTGTTGTACCTAGTCATAGTTAAGTTTGTTAGTCATTAACATGTGAACATAATAAGATGGGGTTTTGTGATGACAACCATAAACTCACATAACTCCTTTCATTAATATTCAAAAAATTTCCTCTTTCACCATATTCCTCTTTTACCATATTCCTCCTAACTATATTCTTAATTTTTTTCCACAAAACAATTTGTATGTATATAGAGTAAATAAGAGGGAAAAACTTGAATTTTTCTCAATGGTTGAGGATGGAAATCTAGTTTCTTCTCGGTTGCTATGCCACCATATTTCCTACAAAAATTACAATTAATAGTTGTACTGTTTACTACAAGAAATTACAACGACCAATTGACCTGGTCCCTCATTATGGTCCCTAAGAAATAAGATTTCTTTTGCGGAGTTAGTTTCTAAATGAATGAGCATTATACAACTTGTTCCCTAGATATCTTGATCGCCTTATTTCTCCTTAAAGAGACTCGATTTAAGTTTGGTCCTTAATCTAGTCCATTACCAAGTTTGTCAAATCATCAAAACCACAAGTACATCATTTACCCCCTTTTTATGATAAGAATCCAATAACCAATAAAGAAGTAGGTTCAAAGAGTTTTCCTTTATAAGTATTTTTCCCTTGTATAGTTTCTCTTACTGGCTTGGAGTAACAGGTCCCTTATTATTTTTCCTTATCACCATTATCTCCCTTATTAGTTTCCTCTATCATAAACATCTCCAGATAATATTATTTCATTATTGTTGGTCCCTTTATGAGTTTAATAATTATCCTAATCAAGAATAAGTTTTCCAATCATAAAAACTAAGAATATGATTACAAAATTTAGCCAACAGTAGACCCAGATTAGTATGCTTCCCTTGACACAAGCATATTGAACTTGTTCTTTCTATCTTCTCAATTGGTTACCAATTACTCACTTATATGGACTTTTCATTTTTTGGCATTAGTAAAAATATTAGCAGTAAACCAATAAATGTAAATTATTTTTCATTAACATATGGACATTTGGGAAACAATTACATGAATAAAAGGTTAAGAGCACTGGAGTAGGAAATAGTGAACACAACATAGAGTAAAGGTAGAGTCTCTTTTATAGGTGTGTAGTGCACCATACTTATGAGGGAAAGGCTATGAGATAGTTAGGAATGTTTCCCTTTTCTTGTTGTTCTATTTCAAGCAATAGAGTCTAAGGTCTTGAGTCTCTCTAATTCTCATTTGTTTTCTATTCAGATCATGCCTCTTAGATGATTCGAAGCTCATGGAAACTCCTCTATCCCACTTGAGGACAATACCAATGGGACACACCTTGCCTATAGGGTACAGACCTGGTCTAGGGGTTTAGTTCTTGATTTTCCTACTAGAGTTTCGTTAGTCCCCTCTAGTCCTCCACGAGCTCCTTAGGATGATATGTTGAATCAAAAATTTCATTAGTATATTCATGTATTAGCTTAGTTGGCAGCTTCTCAGTCTGAGCGTATAGCTTTTTTACTGCTTATTCTAATGCCACAAGGGTTGGTCAGTTTGTGAGGTTAAGCCTTCCTATGTTCAGTAATCTTAAGGTTGGGGAGGATCCTTAAGGTTTAATTGATGAGATAGAAAAGATCTTCTTTATTATGAATGCTACTAATATGGAGGATATAGAATTATTTACCTATCAATTGAAGGATGTAGAATACCAATGGTATGAGGAATGGGAATAGTCTCAGGGTGACGATGTTAAGTCAGTCCTGTGGGATGATATCTCTAATGCATTTATGAACCTCTTCATTTCTTAGTAGTTGAGAGAGGTAAAGGCAGAAGAATTTATTAACTTAACATAAGGAAGGGTGACAATGAAGGAGTATGCCTTGAAATTTCATCAGTTTTTAAGGTATGCTCCTAAATTATTGTCTTAGATGAGGTCTAGAATGAGTAAGTTTGTTTTTGGGTTGTCCTAAGTTGATCCTAGAGAGTAAGCCTACCTTATTAAACAAGGACATTGACATCTCCTGATTGGTTGTGTATATGCAGCAGGTTGAGAAAGAAAAGAAGAAGCAGGCTCAAATAGGGAAGAGGCAAAGTAAGAAATTCAAGTTTTTAAAATAGGGTGGAGGCCAGCAATAGAGTGGAATATGATCTAAGAAAAAGAGTTGGGGAAGTCTTAAAACCTATTTGAAGGCTAGTTCTCCTTACCAAAATTTGCCTGGTGATCGGTATTTTTAGGGTGGTGATGTTTCTAAGGAACATGGTACCTAATCTGAGGCTAGTAGGGCCTAATTATCACTATCTTACCCTCTCTGCATATTTTGTGGTCAGCACCACCGTGTCTAGTGCGAGAAAAAGAGGAACAAATATTTTATGTGTGGTCAGATCAAACATATATAGAGAGATTATCCCTTTAAAGTTGCTTCTAGGGAAAACAAAGATCATGTTGCCTTTTCATCAGCTCCTACACTAAAGGGTGCCACTTCTGGATCAGGCACTGATCACAACCACCTTTATGACCTCACTACTCGCCAAGAGGCTGAGGTATCTCTGAATGCTGTTACATGTATGTTGAAACTCTTTTCCCATAATGTGTAATATATACTTGATCTGGGGTCCACTCTTTCTTATGTGACCCCATTTATGGTTGTACATTTTAGGTTTGGTCTTGAGTGTATAATAGACCCGTTTTCTATTTCCACCCTGGTGGGTAACTCTTTGGTTGATAGAAGAGTCTAAAGGGGTTGTACGGTGTTTGTGGGTGGTATGGAGACTCTAGTGGACTTGATAAAGTTAGAAATCATTAATTTTGATGTCATATTATGGATGGATTAGTTGCACTCATACTATGCCTTCTTAGATTTTTAAACTCGTAAGGTCATGTTTAAATTCCCTAATTAGATAATTATTGAATGGGAGGGAAGTTCCCTAGAGCCTAAGGGGAGATTCATATCATATCTTAGGGCTCGAAATTTGGTCTATTATTTGGTCTGAGCTAAAGATTCTACCTCAGAGGGTTCTTCATTGTAATTTGTTCCCATTGTTAGTAAATTTCCTGAGGTTTTTCTTGATTCTCTTAGCAAGTTGTCAATAGGTATCTCATCATATATTGATAAGGATAAGCAAGAATTAGTGAAACATGTTCACCATTTGTCTAACCTTTTAGTTTATCTCTTAGACTCCGAGGATGGGGGTATGTTTGTGCAATAGGTGGTACAATCTTCTCCTAGTTCTAAAATAAAAGAGAAACAAGTATTAGAACCTCTCTTGATGAAGGTCAAGGATGATGTAGGTAAGTAGAAAGTGATGGCCTTTGAGATCGGTGGTGATGGTATCTTAAGGTGCCAAGGGAGGTTGTGTGTGATTGATGTTGATGGGTTGTGAGATAGGATTTTGGTCTAGGCCCATAAATCACGGTATATGGTTCATCTGAATCCAATAATAATATATCATAATCTCAAGGATATGTATTGGTGGAATAATATAAAGAAGGATGTATCCAACTTTGTGGCTAAGTTTATAGTGTGTCAGCAAGTGAAGGTGAAGCATATGAGGCTTGGTGGTCTAATCCAAGAGATTGAGTTATAAGTGTGGAAATGGGAGATAATTATTATGGATTCTATTACCAAACTTCCATAGTCGCAAAATCAGTATTACTCTATTTGGGTCATCGTGGATAGGATGACTAAGTCTGCTTACTTCTTGCCAGTGAGGACTAATTGTTCTACCAAGGACTATGCAAAGTTGTTCCTTCGAAAGGTCGTAAAGTAGTATGGTGTGCCTTTCTCAAGCATTTTGGATCTTGGTACTTAGTTGTCATTGCAATTTTTGTGCTATTTTTAGCATGTCTTAGGAACTAAAGTGAGTCTTAACACTTTCTTTCACCCACAGGCAGATGGGAAAGCGAAAAGAACCATTCATACCTTTGAAGATATTCTACGAGCTTGTGCAATCTACTTTGGTGGTAGTTGGTATGACCACTTGCCTTTTATTGAATTTACCTATAATAATATTTGCCATTCTAACATTGGTATGGCTCTTATTGAGGCATTGTATAGTAGGAGGTGTAGATTTCCTATTGGGTGGTTCGAGGTTGATGAGGCGGAGATATTTGGCCCGAATTTGGTTTACCAAACTATGGAACAGTTGAAGTTGATTTGGGATAAGCTTAAGACCATCCAAAGTCAAATAAAGTCCTATGCGGATCTAAGGTGAAAAGAGTTAGAGTTTGAGGTTAGAGATTGGGTTGAGGTTAGAGATTGGGTGTTCTTAAATGTGTCTCCCATGAAAGGAGGAATATTATTTGGGAAGAAGGGGAAGTTCAGTCCCTGATATGTTGGTCGTACTTGATTTTAAGAAAGGTTTGTAATGTTACATATGATTTGGATTTTCCCTCTAGCATGATTTTTATTTATTCGGTATTCCACGTGTCTATGTTACGAAAATGTATGGGCGATCCTTTATTGGTTGTTCCCTTGGAGAACATTGGTATTTTTGATTCTCAATCCTATGAAGAGGTCTTGGTGAGTATCTTGGATCGAAAAGTTCTTCAAATGAGAATGAAGGACGTGGCTTCAGTAATGGTTCTTTGGCGGAACCAAAAGTTTGAGGAAGCTACTTGGGAAGCCGAGGAGGACATGAAGTCCAAGTTCCAGTCTTGTTTTTTACTTTGGATGATCATACGTAAGGTATGTGTTATTCTTAATGTCATTGTTTTCTTACTTTTTTAAAGGAAAGATTGATTTCCTTGACATCTTTATTTTTTGAATTTGTCAAAGGTAAGAGTAGGAGAATATAGAGTCAAATCGTGCTAGAAATTGCCTTGTCCTATCATTCGAGGATGAATGATCCTAAGAGATGGAGACTGAAATGCCCATATATTTGGCTCTTGAAAAACCTTGGAGCTTTGAGCTCACTACCATATTAATGACTCATCGTATGAGTACTATGGTGTGGTTACATGTCTAAGGACCCATGTCATAACCAAACCATTATGGAATTGCCTAAGTTTTTCTTAGAGCACGAGTATCTTACTACGAGTGGTAGGGTTGATTCGTGTTGTCCAGCTCTAATATTTTTGGGTTCTATATTGGATATGACTAGACTATATGAGCTGTATGGCTAGTTCATGAGTGGGATCATAAAGTCATGAGATGGACAACATATGGGTGTCCAACTCACTTTGTACGATACGACTTATGGCTACAAGTCGTATGATTCGGTGATGAGTCAATGGGTAGACTCCTAACCAAGGATGTTTTTTACAACTTTAAGCTGGGGGAACTTTGGACATTTCCCACTTAAAACCCTTTAGACCCCACATCGATATAACACTTTTTGGTAATGCATTCCATATTTTACAAGATTAAACATCCTCTTTATCCTCTCTATATCATCTCAAGCAAGGCAAGCTAGGGTTTTACCCATTTGGTTATCTAAGGGTTTAAGAGTCAATTTCTCTTTGTGAATTTTTGTAATTCAGGCATGTGACCATTCCCTCCTTGTTAATTACTAAAAGCATATGTTTAAAACATCGTTTATGAATGATTAATGGTAGTTTTGAAAGCAAGGTTGAGGGGTTGGAATACATATCATTAAATATTATTTTCTATTGTTTAAATTGTGATTATTCATGTTTTAATTATGGTTTTGCACATGAGGGTGCATGGGAATGGTTGTTTAATTTATCAGTCATTGAGGAACCCCAAAATTGATGATTTTGGCTTCCATAATGGCATGCCCTCAACCTGTTTTGAAATTGTCGATTAGAATGATATTCTAAGAAGTTGAATTGTGTTTTTGAACTAAAGGTTTGGCATAACCATGATAATGATTAATGAAGGACTTTGTAAATTCCTTGATGGCTCTAGATTGATTTAAATTTTAACCTTGGTGTTTTGCTGGCTAAGCGGGTTTAAGTCCCAAATGGTAAATTAACTTGATGTCTATGTTGGCACAATTGGTTCGAGTCCCAAATGATGAAATTATTGTTTCGTATCATGGACTCTTGCAAGTGGGGTTGGTATGAAGATTCGTAGGGGGTCTATATATGCATAATAGGTTAATAAATTTAATGTATGTTAGGTTTTTTAAATTAGGCTTAAGAGTGGGATGTGTAGCCGGGCCGTGAAAGTGGAAGTCTGAATGATTAACACTAGAAACTATGTTAACCGGTGCTGGCGTCTAAATGATTGAGAGGTTTGAGTCCCCTATATTGGCTATATGAATGGGAGGTTCGAGTCCCCTATATTGTATACATAGGTTCTTAAGTCATCTTCACTATGCTAGAAAGTTTGAGTCCCCTATAAAGGCATATATGGATATGGATATTCTCTGGTTCATGTAGATACACGCGGTGGGGCTCTTCTAGCTAGGGTAGTGATTTTACCATATAACCTCAGTTACTTTATTTAATGATGGTTATTCAACATAACTAGGTTAAGTTTTTCGACGTTCATGCTTAGCCTTGCTCCCTACCCCAGCATGTGGTATTACATATCTAAATATATTTCATATGATATTTTGTATTGAATTTTCTATTGGTTTGAAATGTTATCATGGCATTATTTTGTTCTTCTATCCCTGAGTTACTTACTAGGGCTCAAACTCCTAACTGTCTTTAGATGTTGTATCCCCATGCAATGCAGGAACTGGCCATACTTCTACATCTCCTGCTTAATGACTAGGATTCAGGACTAGCTAAGGTGTCAGATTGAAGTGGTTAGCTTCCATCTTTCAAAAGATCCCAGTTCATATTGTTGTTTTCTTTCTGTTTTTTGACTATCTTTTGGATATCTATTTTGGCTATTGTTGGGGGCATGTCTTGATATTTTATTGCCCTTTGATTTTATAGAGGCTTTGTTGGAAGACTGTCTACTTAGGTGGTTTGGTTAATTATTTTAGTAATGGACGGTTGTTCGGTTACTGGCGGTCGGTACAGATATCTCATGAATTTTCATTTGTTGTACTATGCGCTATATTGTTATATGTTAAGAATTACTCCAACAATTGAGGATGTTGAATGGTTCGGTTAGGTAAAGGGGGGTAATCTTCGATCAGCATTGGACTTGAGATACTCGTCACGGCCAGGCCCTTATTCGGGTCGTGACATATTTCCATTCAATAAAAATAGAAATACCTTCATATTCTTCAATGAGACCCTTGATAGAGAGTTTTTTGGGATATTTTTTAGGATGAAGTTAACTAGTAAGTCGATGAGGGTTTGAAGAAGATGAAAGAAAAGACAGATAAATTAAAATATAAACAACAAATGGTGTTAGTCAATAAATAAAAAGCTATAAAGTGGAGGGAACAAGAAAGATATTACATCACAATGTAGGTCACATTTTAAAGTTTCATATGTAAGATAGACTAACCTTTGAGGGAACTAGATCCCTCGATGAGGTCTCTGTTCGTGCCTTTTATTTCAAATATCTTTCCTTCACTTATTCTTTTTCCTTTTCTATCCAGCGTGTATACCTACAAGATTATGAGACTGCGTTAGGTCTTATCATAATACATTCACCTTGATACCTATAATTAATTTTGAAGCCAATTAGGAGATGTCTAAGTTCTATGGAGAGTCAATTCAATTTCATATGCCCAAACTTCAAATAATATTTTTAGTGTTGGTCCCTACTTCTTATGCTTCTTGAGTCACTTGGTTCACTTTTATTTTCATAATAATCAAAAGTTTTTTTGTGTGAAAACTTCAACATAAACAACTCCTAGACCAGATCCTTGAGATCAACTACTTATGATGGACTGAGACAGACTAGTACCGGTTCACTCTACTTATTGATTTTTTGCTTATAGATAATGAGAGGGACATTTTAATTATTCTGTTAATTTTAATTCTATGAGGTACCTTGATTTGAACTTGGTTTCTGGATGTCAACTATTGGTTCTACGTCAGTACTCATCTTAGTTGTATCAACAGGGCTTCCATTATCAGTATATCTTCTTTGAATCTATGCTAATTCTTTTAGATCGGCATCATCTAAGATCTCTTTTTTGCTTAATTCACTAGATTCATCAATAATTGCATGCACACATTTATCTATGGTACCGGTTCGGGCAATATCCACTAGGATTCATTTCTTTCTATTTCCAAAGGAGAAACATCACCCTTGAAATGCCTTAATTGAGAGAAAATCTTTGATTCTTCTATTCATATGCTTTGAGCATCCACCATCTATGAACATATTTTGGTTACATTCTCTCACTCTTCCCTCCTAGGCAGCTCTTCTGTTGCATTTAAAAACATATTTCCACTTGGTATCCTAAAGAGGAGTTAGAGAAAGAATTAAACTTTTCCTTATCCAATCTAGAAATTTGACCTTTTTATAAATGGGACCAGGTATCTTACTTCTTGCCTATAATTCCTAATGTTTCTGATGTTTTCTCTTACCATGCTTTTTTTTTGCACTTGCATCCTTCTAGTAGGCATTATTGCAATGGTGTACAAGATGCCAATTTATTGGATCTAATGGAATTCTTCTATTGAAGTCCTAATAAGAATTCTTATTTTTCGCTTGCTTTTTCAGCCAATCATGACTTTCATCTCCATTGAGTCTCTCATTTACTAAGCTATACATATCTTGTGAAGACAGATGAATTTAAGAGACTCCTTAAGGTCTGACATCTATTGGACTAGGTCCATTTTTAGGTCCCCATTTTTTTCATGGGTTCATCAAGATCTATCTTGCTTTTGTTCAACTTTTCTTCATCTTAAACTCTAGCTTATTACCTTCTTCTTTTCTTTTTGGACCATCGATAGAGAGACTATTCAACTTTTCACTAAAAAATTATTTTTAGAAGTCAAATAATAATATTTTCTTCTAATTCAAGAATTTTGTTAGACATAGAAATTTTTGCCACATCAACTTTAACAAGATTATTATTCAGTGACTACTTCTCGTTGACAAGTTCATGATATGTATCAATTAGGAAACTGGCCAAAGACCACAACTCCTTCTAAGAATGGATTTTAAGATTTCTTATGACATCATGAAGACTTACCTCTTCTTGAGGTTTTCTGGAGCATTTCAGTAGGATCACTCCTTGGTGTTAACCTTTTAGGAGAAACTTGCTCTAATACTAATTGCTGGAATGTGCGAGTCCACCACAACAACAAGGACATAATAGGTAATCAAGTATCTATGCAAGAATGTCAAGAGTAGAATGTAGGATGTAAAGTGACATAGAATGAGGAAAATGAAAAACAATCAAGAACTCAATTTAACACTATATTAAGTTAAAGAAAAAAAAGATTTTTACGTTAAAATCCCTTGATCAAGTGAAAAATACCACGACCTACCTTAGTAGGATTTCACGAAAAAATATCACTAAAACAAAAGAAATGGTTGGATTACAAACACTCACTCGTAAACCTATAGTTAACCTCTTAACCCCATTCCCTTTAGCTAATGACAACATCGAGACATGCTAAAATATACCAGCTATATCCTACAATCAACTAACTCTAGTCAACATATCTTGGCAAACTCTAAACCAACTATCAACTACCTCTAGTTGATAAATCTCATCACAAGAAAAGATCAAATAATGAAATCTACACTTGTTTCTCATAAGAGAAGTAGGTTTACAATTGAGCACAATCAAAAAGACTCAAACATTAATAAAAAAAAATGAATATCCTTACTAGGAATAGGTCCCATATTCTAGGAACTTTGGCCATGAACAGAAGTTGTTTTTGTTGTAAAGAATGATCCTTTTTTAGTTTAAGCAAAAATAACAAACTTCTATCCTTAATATAATGAATTTATAGGAAGAGCATTGGGAGAGAAGATTTCTCATTGAATTCTGAAGAAGGACCAATAAAAATCCATCCCACTAATGTGCTGACATTATCCAGAAAAGTACTAGTCAGCTAGTACATAAGACAAATCTATTTAACATAAAAATTTGCACATTGTGACGACAGTTGTCATACCTAGTTTCTCAAGTATGTTTGTCAGTGATCAATACATGAACACAATAACATGGGCTTTTTTTATGACAACTATAAACTCACACATCTCCTTCCATCAACATACCAAAAGTTTCACCTTTAACCAAGTTTCTTTTGACTTCATTCACAATTTATTCCACAAAATGATTTATATATAGATGGAGTAAATGAGAAAAAAAACCTTGATGTTTCTCATTGATCACGGTTGGAAAGTCTACTTCTTGTTTGTTGTTTTGCCAAAAACTTTTCAGCCAAAAATACAATTAATAGTTGTATTGTTGACTGTAATCAACGATCAATGGACCTGTTCCTTTTATGGCTCATATTTAATAAGATCTCTCAACTAAAGTAATTCCTCATTGAATGAATATTATACAACTTGTTCACATATGATCTTGACGCTTTTTTTATGACTGAGAGAGACCTAGTGTGGCTTTGGTCCCTTATGTGACCATTCAACAGGTTTGTCAAATCATTATAATAACAAGTACATCAGTCAAGCTTTGGATACTTTCTTAAAATCTCACCATAAATTAATAAAATTCTTCATTTCGACATCAAGGCCATTGAGAAATATGTGTAATGATAGCCTTTCTATAATAGAATGCATCTGAATAATACCACATATTGATCATCCTTGATATTTTTTTATGATCAATCTCCGAAAAAATTTTGATCAATTCATTATAGAACGTGAATAGGGGCCTTTTGTTATGCATAGTAGTAAAGGATTTTTTATTTAGTTCAAGCAATCAGGTCTTATATGAACCATTATAGAATATTTTAACAAGCACTTCCTAAATTTTTGTTGTCATCGAATCCCTAACAATTCATTGCATTATGGTGGGACTAATTGAGTCAATAAACAAAATTTTCACTTTATGATTCTCTATAATTCATATTTCATAATCTAAGTCAGTTTGTTTGAGTTTCATTATTTCGCCGGTAAGGTAGCCAAGCTTATTTTAGGCTCTTATAAAAATCTTCATCAATTGAGACAATAATGAGAAATTTGTTTCATCAAATATAAGTCATGTTTAAAAAGGGTGAGTTATTATGTTGAGCAATAATTGAGGTAGGTCCTGTTACGGTTGAGTTCGTAGGGTTTCTTGTTGAGTCTATCATAAAGAATAATATCACTCATCCTACAAAACAACAAAAACAACAAAGAACCCGGTTTATTCCCATATAGTATGGTCTGGGGAGGGTTAAATGTACGTAGTCCATACCCCTACCTCCAGAGAAGTAGAGAGGATATTTCTGGTAGACCCTCGGCACAAGACAAAGAATAATAATCAAAGTTGTAACAACATATGAAACAAGAATAAATAATAGAAATAAGACACCCACCAAGTAATACCCTACACTGACGAACCAAAGGCACCTACCACCCCCACACCCTCATACTATCAGCTCCAACCTATGAACAAAGCCCTAAGACTACTAGCCCATGTACCCTAAATCTCTCCTAGCTACTGGATATGACTCCCCCACATGCACTAGCCTACTAACCTAATTCACTTCCTCCATACCTTACTATCTTAGTTCATGTCCTCGATAAACTGTAACTGCTTTATGTCATGTCTAATCACCTTTCTCCAATATTTCTTTGACCTACCCCTACCACACCTGAGACCATCCAAGCCTAGCCTCAAATACCTACAAACGAGTGCATCCATGCCCCTCATAATCATATTCTCAAACCATATTAAACTAAATTCCTACATCTTATCCTCCACTGGATCCACTCCTACCTTTTCTTGGATAGTCTCATTCCTAACCCTATCAATCCTAGGAATCCCGCATATCCAATGCCACATTCGTATTTCCAACACCTTTAATTTTTGGATGTAGGAGTTATTGACCGGCTAACACTCCGCTCAATATAGTATGGGTAGATGAACTGTCACTTTATAGAATTTGCCTTTAAACTTTGAAGGTACCTTCTTCTCACACAACACTCAAGAAGTAAGCCTCCACTTTATCCATCCTGCCCCAATATGGTGGGAGACATCTTTATTAAGATTTCCATTCCTTTGTATTATAGACCCGAGATACATAAAACTGTCCTTCTTACAAACAACCTAGCAATCCAACCTTACTACCACTTTGTTCCCCTATCTCAAGTTTTTAAACTAGCATTCCATATATTCTGTCTTGGCCCTGCTTAACTTGAACCATTTAGACTTTAGCGTTTGTCTCCAAACCTCTAATTTATCATTCACACACCCCCATGTCTCATCAATTAAATTATATCATCTATAAAAAGTATACCCCATGGAACATCTCCTTTAATACACCGCATCAACATATCAAAAACCAAAACACACAAAAATTGTAATACCCTGATCGTTTCTTAAGTCTAAATCCATCTTTTGAGTGAATATAGATGACTTCTAAATTGATTGTTATTTATCTCATGTTGTATTTTCCTAAATTATACTCTCAATCATGTGGAGAATTGGATAAGCTTTCCATCGATATAAGATTCACCTGAATCGGACACCCGGTGAGGAAGTTAGAGCCATTTTGTAATTCCTCGAGACTCTAACCAATAGTCCAACAATGAATCAAGATCTTGAGAAATAAATTATAGTTCTTTGGTTGTTTTCTAATCAATTATGGTGTGTATTAAGGCCTTAAGGATGTCCTAACAATTGGGTGAATGAAAAAATTCCTTACCAATTGAGTTCTTCGGAAGGATATTGGTATAGACAACTTTAAATGAGCATATCTCTCATTATACTTAGAATTTTTGAACTCATGACCTATCAACAGATATATAATTGAATTAGATTTCCGACGATACCTATTTTGCCAAACTACAATATCGGAGCAAAGAGTTATGCTCATTTTACTCCAACATGGTCAAGCTGGAAAACGGTGACGACAGTTCTAACGGGCTATCACATTTTTTATGCCATTTATGATGACGGCGTCACTTTCGGATGACATATCTGATGACATCATCAGCCTTCAGCAAAAAATAAAAAATTCAACCCTTTTGTGATGACATTTCGTGATGACCTATCACAGGTCTGACGGCCTATCACGGATGTCATCAACCATTTTTTCAGCAATTAAGGGGCATTTTTAAAAGAGTATTTTGGTCTTTTCCAACCATTTTTACCCTTTATATTTATTCAAGTAAATAATAAAAGTTAATTCTACTTCCATTTTATTAAGAATACTAGTGTTTCTCTCTCAAAATCCAATCCAAATTTCTCAAAAAAATCAAGAATCCAACCATAGATTTTATAAATTGGTTCAAGATTCAAGGTACCCAAGTCACAAGCATCAATAACCCTAACTTAAGAAGTGGAAAAGGGGTCTATAACAAGTTTCTTCATTCAAATCCATAATCTAGGTATGTGGGGTTTGAACAAGAAGAACACTTCTTTCATTCTTGTGCCCAAAGATTTAATTTCTACTATTGAAATCCATGATTTTGCAAAGTGGGTTTACACCCAAATTTCTTTATTAATGATATATGATATTTGAGATATTCAAGATCAATACACATGACTATTTCTATTTCTTAAATTGAGAACTTATGCCATTGGTTGAATATTATTATTATGAGTTAATGATTTTCGAATAATTTGAGATAAGAGTCATGATTGAAGATTTTCTATGAGAATTTTTATTGTTGAATATATATATATATATATCTATATTGATATTGGAGATTGAGAGTCAAGAATGACTTCTATGATGTTTTCTTAAAGTTTTTGATACATGATTATTTTACAACTTCCAAATTATGACTTGATATTTTATATTGTGAATTTCATGTTCTACCATGAGTTGGTATTTCAAGTGCTTTCAAGACATGTGTCAAGCTTTAAGCTTCCTTATGAAAAAATAGATTATTGAGTATATTGATTCATAAGATTGAGTTGTTATAATGAGTCTTGATATTTTCTCAAAGTTACTGATATTGCCATGACTAAATGAATTGATACATCTTGATGTTGAGAAATATTTTTTGATTTTGAGTCGAGTTAGGAATCCACAGTTGTATATGATGTACCGATGAGATATATATTTATGTTTTGGTCTTTATAATGGACCCATGAATTGATATTGATTAAGATAGATTTCCTAATGTATTCTCAGTTGAGTCTAGAAGGATTATTTAGGACAGAGTAGGAAATATGGTATTTTCCTAAAACTTCATGCCACTGTAGGATTGATATTGATGATTGTGGGCTGAGGCCGAGTATGGGATTGTTATTTAGAAATTGAGGTTGTACTCCTTGGAATGAGTACGACACCCCCGCTAATGTGCGGTTCTCGCCTTAGGAGGGCAAAATATTGGACTTTATGTGGCTCACATGGTGTAGTTATGTCGGTTATAAGAAACTCCCAAGTCCATAAGAGTTCAAGTTTCATGAGTTATCGAGTCACTCTAAGTAGTGATTTAAAGAGTTTGAGTTAAGTATAATAATTTATGAGATTTATAATTCTTGTATTACTATTGATTATTTACAAGGACTATATTTCAGTTAATTCAAGCGAAGAAAGTTGTTATTGTCAGCATGCATGATTTTCATAATTAGTTATGACATTATTTATAATGTTGCATTGCACCCCCATATACTCAGTACATTTCTTAAAGTACTGACCCCCATATGTTTCTATATTTTATAGTGCCTTATAATGTAGGTACAAGTTATAGCACAGATACCATATTTAGTCAGTTCATAGCTTCCAGTTAGCAGGTGATGAGTCCTCTTTATTCGAGGCCATGAGTCAGTTATACAGTTCGAGAAGTGTTGTATTTTTCTTACTTTAGTCATATTGATATTGGGTATTTAGGAGTCATGACCTATCTATCTAAAGTCGGTACCAGTAGAGGCATCATAGACAGTCAGTATAAGTTGATGTATTCAGTTTCAGTTTCATTTGTAAAAGTATAGTTGTAATCTTGTAAAGTTCATGTTTATATTGATCAAGTTCAAAGAAGTTCTATATTTTCGTTAACTTTATATAGATTTAAGCATTTTATTGAGTTGTTTATGAGTTGTACCAGTAGGAGGGTTAACTTGGGGTCACTTGCACCCCTAAGCACCCTGTGACATCCTGAGACCCAAATTTTGGGGCGTTATAAACTTGGTATCAGAGCATAGAGTTCAAGTGTCCTAGGGTGTCTATGAAGCCATGTCTAGTAGAGTCTTGCAGAACGATACAGAGATGTGTGTACTTTTCTTTGAGAGGCTACAGACATTTAGGAAAGGTCTCCAATCTTTCAAGTCTTAGATCGCGCTATAGAAAGGTTAGTTGAGAAACTTATACAGATTCTCATCTTACCCTATTCGAGGCATCCTCGCCTTATTTTTAAGGTATTAGAGACAGTCAAACTCAATTCTTTGTAGATAGAACTTTCTTAAAAAGTACCCACAGATAGTTATGAAGTTGTAAATGAGCGAGAAAGTACCCTATTAGTGCCTTATCATGCTTTGCTTATAAATTATGCATTAAGTCCAAATCATTTGCACTTCTAGATTTCCTTCTCAGAATCCATATTGATAGTCTATACTTCCTTATGTATGTACTATTCCTGAGGTAACATGATCAGCGAGTTCTAATTTTCTGCCTCTAATAATTCTTTTAGACTTACAAGAGAGAGATTTTAGAAGTCTCACAAAGCGGCCTGAGAAGAGCTTACAAATGCGTTATAAGTTTCCTAAGTTCAATGTTATTCCCTCTCCCTTGTGATTCTTTCAGTTAAGACAGAGTAAGATGTGTATTCTTAGATTATCAAATATTGTATGACGAGTTTCTATCTCTTGTAACCTCGTTATCTTCAAGATGTTGGAACTGAAAGTCTAGTGAAACCGTGTGGGGCTCTTTTGATTCACTAGCATAATTGCTTTGTTATCCATCTCAAATTCTTTTTCAAAATTCAAATCAAAGAATAGTAAAGCTGGGTGAGTCCTATTTTGATTCACTAGCAACTCTTTATATATCTTGTTTCCTTGTGCTGGTTAGAACTAGTTTAGAGGTGTTGTGGCAAGAAAGGGTGGAAAGTGTGATTTATTGAAAGTATGTATAGCTGAGCCTTTTACATGTGATCGAGTTAGTGATGAAGTGATATTGTTCTTGTGTGTCAGCTCATGGAAGAAAGAGAAGGAGTTATTGGTGGAGGTAAATAATGGTTTGCTTAAGGTATTAAAAGATTTATTGATGGTATATTGCACAAGATAAGTATAAGTTATGGATAATGATACTTAGTGGATGAGTGTTGTTAACTTAGATGCTCCTAAGATTGCAAGGGAAAGTTAAGTTAAGGCTTAGAGAGTTATGAACTAAGTTAAGTTGTTTATGAAGGATAGATAGTAATGATGGGTATAAGAAGGGTGTGTTGATGGATTATAAATGAGAGAGGCCATATGATTATGATCAATTATTGTTACTAGGGGGTTTAAGTGGACTAGTGTTTGTTGAAGTTTTGTTTTAAAGTTTCCAAGTTAGAATGGTATGTGTGAGGTGGAGTTGTAAGTTATGCTAAGCATTAGGCATTAAGCTTGGATGAATGGTGGCTATGAAGGTGGATATGATGATTTATTGGTTAATGGTGCTAGTTACAGGTAAGTGATCTACTAGTCTTGGATAGTGTATGCGACAGCTTGAGTTTGATCAACTTGTAATTAAGTTTGATTTTGTGTTCTTGGTGAGAAATCTTGCCCAAGGTTCTGTAAGGCTACTTTATTTTTTTCTAGGGTCATTGTATGTGGCGTAATTAGTAAGTGTCATGGAGTTGCTAGGTGGAGGAATACTAGTTAGGCAATGAACGATGTTCCTAATAATTGAGTCAAGAAGTGTGATGGCTTTAGTCTAAGGAGGAGATAGTAGAACAAGTGAACAGGTTAGTTTGTCAGGTTCTAGTGGGTATGCCAATAAGTTGTGGAACAATTGTGAAAAGGGATACTGCTTGACCCATTTTTATTTTAGTATTTTCAGTCACAACCTGTATTTATTCATGCTTTTCATTTTGATTCTATGATCACGATTCATATCCAGGCATGCCATAAAAAAATCTTGTCCTCACTTAGTTACCGAAATACAGAGTCTCAGACCTTTCACCAGTTGGAATCACAATTCATACTTATGAATTCCCAATTTAGGTCATGCAATGCATGACTTATGTACTCAAGCTTTGTGATATGTTCAATTCCAATGTTCGAGCGCTACTTTTAATGATCAGCAAGAGAGGAATTCAGATTCATATCGTGCATGTCCCCTAGCCGTATTTCTTTAATGGGTTTATGATGTTAATCCTCTATTCCTCAAGCCTCAGTTGAGTGTCAAGTTATTCATAGTTTCTATTCATGTGTCAAATCCTCATGCTGTAATATTTTAGTTATCTTTCCTTACCCAAGATAGTGGTGGTGAATAGTTGTTTAGTCGGGAAAGAAGAGATATTTCCTTATAAACGATAGAGGGTGCCATGCCTACTTTGGCTTGGCAGTAATGTGAAGTAAAATTGAGGCTAAGTCTTTGATACATGTTATGGTTAGTTGAAATTTAATGTTTCATAATTGGGAACATTATGGTGTGTTCATTTTGTGTAATTCCATGAGTTGTAATTCTATGAGTTGGATGGAATATTGGAGTGAAGCATTTTAGTAGGACTCGATTAGCAAGGTGTATGTCAGGTGTGTTAGAGGTGAGTGCATGGAAATTTTTGTGATAACAGGTGTGTAGGGTATGAATAAGAGACTTTATAAGTGTTTGATTAGGAATGCGCATGTGGTTATGAAGATAGGTTCGAATGTCGTGTTTGTATGCATGCGGATGGGTGCCTTGCACATTAGTAAATGGCTAGTGCTAGGTGGATTGGAGTTATCGAAGTGGTAATGAGAATTACTCTTGAAGTGAGAGGTTGTAAGAATGTAGATGTGTGGGAGCTCATGAATCAAAATGGAGTTATGTGGCGAATCTTGAGGTTCTAGGTTACGCATGAAAAGGATGAAGGGGTTTGGTTCAAGGGAATATGATTAGATTGAAGTATTGGTGTCATGTGAGGATTGTAAGTCGAATTGATCAAATATAGTATCAGAAGGGTATAGTTGAGAGAGTGTTTGAGAAGTGTGGTTGAGTTGAGAGTAAGGAGTTGCCTTGTGTAACGCCCCGGAAAACGGATCCCGGAGTATTGCACGGTGCGTGAGGCTACAAGTAGACCCAAGCTAACCCTTTGAGCCATTTTCATTCAGTTCAACATAAATCAACAGGGTTTCCATAAATAACCCTCAAATATCAATAGAGTAATCATCATCCAAGAATAACAGAATTTCAGAAAGATAACAAAATACAACGTATTAGTCAACTCCCAACATCTATACTAGTCTGACAAGCCTATAAGAATATCAATAAAACCAGCGAGCCATTGAGAGATGTCCCAACTGAATCATACTCAGTTATCAAATGTAAACAATTCCGTGAAACAAACATCAGACATCACGTCCTAGGAACATGAGGACTCACCACAACAGAGGATGTAGAACAGCATGCCCAAAGAATCACTGTTGAACCTGGAACTGAGCGCCTGAACCTACATTCCGAGAAAATGCAGCCCACATCCGAAGATGTGGGTTAGTACCATAGAAAGGAACCGAGTATATGGGGGTGTATGCAGTTGTATAAACATCATCATCATAAAAATTTATAAAAAATATGCAGGATGTATGAAAGACTTACATAGCCCAAAGATAATCATCATAATCATGAGAGGATGAAATAAGTACAATAACACATGTGAGTCATCATATAATTTGTCAATCACTTTCAGTTCATCAAGAATATCAATTCTCATAATGTAAATATCATTTAAATCTTTCGAAAGAATAACTTTCACAATTCCACTTTCAAATCACTTTACAATTCACCATAGACACAAGGAAACACACACACACTGGGAAATCCTATAACCACCATAAACCATGTGAGCTACATAGAGTCCAACGTACAACTCACATTGGGGAGAGCCGCCCTATCCTTTCCATCGGAGTAGGACTATCGATATCAAATCCACACAAACTAGTGATCACTATATAAATCAACCTCATTCTCACTCCTGCGGGGGCACATAGTTCTAGGGAAGTAAGGTTGCTTTATACCTCCCACTCGGTGCTAAAGATTTCTCCCGGACTTAGCTCAAATCATTTCAAAGACAATCCACAACAAAACAGTTTCAGTAATATATAAATAAACATCGGGAGCCATCATGTTTCCCATCTATCAAAATCAACCACGTTGTGAATTTCTTTCACACTCAAGTTCAAAACAACTCCATTAAGACCAAAGGTCAGATCATTCAAAATATCTCAAATATTCAATATCAACGTGCTTATGATACACACTTTCTAAAAAAAACACAATTTTCAATGGGGATTCACGACCCAAATATCAAAATCATGGTAAATATCATTCAAGATTCATGCTTTAAATCACCACACATGTAAATTCATCTTTCAAAATCATAAACATTAAGATTTCATAATAATCATCATAAGATATGGGTTCATGCTTCAAAATTCATAAAAATCAAATAAAAATCAAATAAAAATCATGCCTTTGTAAAGAAAATTACTTTTGGGCACAAGAACGAAAGAGAGTTCTTGTTGAAAAACCCCACATACCTTGAATGATGAACTTTAGATCGATAATCATTTTTGAGATGTTAATCATGCCTTTGAATAATGGTTCTTGGATTTCTTGAACTAGGAACTTGGAATCTTGAATAAATTTGCAAAATTAATGGTGACCTTTGGAGGTTCTTGAAGTTGGATGTAGGAGCTTAGGGTATTCTTTTTAGGGAGTTTGATGAAATATAACATATAATGCTTCTAATAGACTTTAATATAGGGTTTGGACGGATTTTGGGTAGGTGGAATGACCAAAACGCCCCTAAAAATAAAAAAAATTCTCAAATCTGTCCTTTGGTAGACTGTATTGATAGTTTGAAGTAGATCAACCATAACGTTTTACTCCAATTTTCAAATTGTATGAAAACAATTCCATTAGAAAGAGTACTCTCATATATTTCTGTTGATATGTAGTATCTCACCCAGATCATTGTGTACGAGGATTTATGATTATTTGAAGTTGACCCAAAAATATATTTTTGGTAGACTGAAGTAGATCGACCATAACCTTTTGCTCCGATAGACAAATTGGATGAAAATAATTTCATTGGAAAGAGGACTCGCAGAGCTTTCCACTGATATATAGTATATCACCCAGATCATTATGTACAAGGATTTATGATCATTTAAACTTGGAGTAAAAACACACTAGGCCTCAGTACTTTTTCCTGCATGTTTTACTATTCACTACTATTCACGGTTCGATCAAAATGTTCGTAACTCATTGTTCAGGTGTCTGTTTTTGATGATCCACATATTGTTGGAGATATTATTTGATACTCTACGCAATGGTGGGTCATAATCTAAGATATTCCACATGAAAAATTTATAATTCATTCTAGAAGATAGAACCCAACACGTTTACGCACAAAATTTCAACGAAAAATTTCCCGGGGTATTACATCATCCCCCCCCCTGGAAATATTCGTCCTTGAATGATGCTAGACATGCCAAGATTAGATAGGGAATAGAGAATATAGATGAAACCATTCGTTAGACTCATCACCACATCGTTTCTCACTCCGAATGCAACATAGAATGCATAAATTCAAGAAACTACAGCTGAACACATAATAAATGACAGCTGAACTGCTGCAACTTTTATCAAAAGTGCATGATTTAGGAAAGAACGGTACCTTTGGCTTGATCGGAGTTCGCGGAAAATAGGTGTGTGTACTTGGATTGCATATCCACCTCAGCTTCCCAAGTTGCACCCTCAACAGATTGGTTTCGCTATAACACCTTGACCAAGGGAACTTCTTTGTTCCTTAGTCTTCGGACACTGAAATCAAGAATCTCAACAGAAATCTCATCAAAAGAAAGTTTTTCTTGAATGTCAGAACTCTCAGAGGAATCCACTACCACAGCATCACTAATATGCTTTCTAACAATGGAGACATGGAATATTGGATGAACAGAGGACAACTCGGTAGGCAACTCGACTTGATAAGCTACCTTACCAACATAGCTAAGAATTTTGTAAGGACCAACATAACGGGGAACAAGCTTCCCCTTCTTTTTGAATCTCTTCACCCCCCTCATAGGTGAAATTTTTAGATACACTAGGTCATCAACTTCAAACTCAAGGTCTCTCCTTCTAACATCCGCATATGACTTCTGATGACTCTGTGCAGTTTTCAACCTTTCCCTAATCAACTTAACTTTTTCCATAGCCTCAAATACCGAATTAGGACCACTCACACCCGCTTCACCCACCTCGAACCAACCTATGGGTGATCTAGACTTCCTCCCATATAAGGGTTCAAATGGAGCCATGCCAATACTAAAGTGGAAACTGTTATTGTAAGCAAACTCTATCAACGGTAAGTAATCATCCCAACTTCCCTTAAAGTCAAGTGCACAAGATCTTAACATATCCTCTAAGGTCTAGATGGTCCGCCCAGCCTAACCATCGGTCTACGGATGAAAAGCAGAACTCAAAAGCACTTGGGTACCAAGACCCTTTTGAAAAGTTTTCCAATATTGCGAAGTGAACTGAGTACCTCTATCTGAAATGATAGACAAGGGAACTTCATTCAGTCTGACTAGCTCTCAGATATATAATCTAGCGTAATGCTTAGCAGTATATGAAGTATGAATAGGCAAGAAATAAGCAGACTTAGTCAACCTATCAACCATAATCCAAATGGAATCATGATAGCATCGGGAAGGAGGTAAACCAATCACGAAGTACATATTTATCTCTTCCCACTTCTAGGTGAGAATACTAAACTCTTGCATCATACCACCAGGTCTTTGGTGTTCAACCTTAACCTGTTGGCATGTTATATACTTAGCTACAAACGCTGCTATATCTTTCTTCATGCCACTCCACCAATAGATTTCCCACAAGTCTGGATACATCTTGGTGGCACCAGGATGAATAGAATATCGTGCCCCCTGCGCTTCAGCCATAATCCTCTGTCTTAGATCATCAACATTTAGGAAACACAATCTACCCTGCAATCGCAACACACCATCTCCCCTTTGGGAGAAAACCTCTACTTTTTGGTCCTTGAATGACTCCTTCAGTTTGACCAAACTAGCATCTAAGTATTGCTTTTCCTTCACTTCCGAAACCAAGGAGTATTCTGAACTACTCTGAACCCCTATACTACCTTCAACAGAGTCAAACAACCTAACTCCCAATCTAGCCAAACGATGTATATCACGAGCCAACTCTTTCTTATCTTCTACCACATGTGAAACACTACCCATGGACACTCTACTTAGGGCGTCTTCCACAACATTGGCCTTGCCCGGATGGTACAACACACTCATATCATAGTCCTTTAATAATTCTAACCATCGTGTCTTCCTAAGATTCAATTCTCTCTGGGTAAACACATACTACAGACTCTTATGATTAGTGAAAACATCAACATGGACACCATACAAATAGTGTCTCCAGATTTTCAAAGAAAACACAACAGTAGCCAACTCAAGGTCATGGGTGGGGTAATTTTTCTCATGGGGTTTCAACTGTCTAGAATCATAAGCTATCACCTTACCCTTCTACATCAATACGCAACTCAACCCAACTCTGGAAGTATCACAGTACACCACAAAACTATCAACACCATCTGACAAAGTCAAAATAGGGGCTGAAGTGAGTCGAGTCTTCAACTCCTAAAAATTCTTCTCACAAGATTCGGACCACAAAAACTTCACTTTCTTTTGGGTCAACCGAGTCATAGAAGACTCTATAGAAGAGAAACCCTCAACAAAACAGTGGTAATAGCCAACTAAACCCAAGAAACTTTGGATATCAGTTGGAGTAATAGGTCTAGGCTAATTTCTAACAGCTTCGGTCTTTTGGGGATAAACTCTAATACCCTCGGAAGAAATAATATAACCCAGAAAAGCAACTAACCTTAGCCAAAACTCATACTTAGTAAAATTAGCAAACAACTGTGATCTCTAAGGGTTTGCAAGACAGTTCGGAGATGATCAGAATGGTCATCCTCACACGGGAGTACACCAGTATATCATCGATGAACACTATGACAAACATATCCAGATATGATCTGAACACTCAATTAATGAGGTCCATGAAAGCTGCTGGGGCATTAGTTAACCTAAAAAAAATAACAAGAAACTTAAAATGGCCATAATGAGTTTGTAAAGCAATTTTTGGGATGTCACACTTCCTAACTTTAAGTTTATGATAGCCGGAACGAAGGTCTATCTTTGAGAAATAACTTGCACCTTGCAATTGGTCAAACAAATCATCTATTCTTGGAAGGGGTACTTATTTTTTATGGTGACTTTATTTAGTTGGCGGTAATCAATGCACATACGCAAAGATCCATCTTTATTTTTCACAAACAACATATGAGCACCCCAAGAAGAAACACTGGGCCTTATGAAACCCTTATCTAATAGATTTTTGAGCTACTCTTTCAAATCCTTAAGTTCTGCAGGGGCCATATGGTAAGGAGGAATAGAAATAGACTGAGTATCTAGAAGAAGATCAATCTCGAACTCTATCTCTCTATCACGAGGTATCCCTGGGAGATCATCCGAAAAGACAACAGAAAACTCATTTACGAATGATGAACTTTAGATCGATACTCATTTTAGAGATATTAATCATGCCTTTGAATGATGGTTCTTGGAGTTCTTGAACTAGGAACTTGGAATCTTGAATAAATTTATTGAATTAATGGTGAACTTTGGAGGTTCTTGAAGTTGGATGTAGGAGCTTAGGGTTTTCTTTTTGAGGGAGTTTGATGAAATATAACATATAATTCTTCTAATAGGCTTTAATATAGGGTTTGGATGGATTTTGGGTAAGGGGGAATGACCAAAACGCCCCTAAAAATCAAAAATAATTCTCGAATATGTCCTTGGTCGACTATTTTGATAGTCTGAAGTAGATTAACTATAATGTTTTACTCCGTTATTCAAATTAGATGAAAACAATTTCATTAGAAAGAGGACTCTCATATATTTCTGTTGATATATAGTATCTAACCCAAATCATTGTGTACGAGGAGTTATGATCATTTGAAGTTGACCAAAAAATTCAAATTTGATAGGCTGAATTAGATCGACCATAACTTTTTGATCCGATAGAAAAATTGGATGAAACTAATTTTATTGGAAAGAGAACTCGCAGAGCTTTCCATTGATATATAGTAGATCACCCATATCATTATGTACAAGGATTTATGATTGTTTAAAGTTGGAGAAAAAATACGCCAGGCCTCAGTACTTTATCCTTCACGTTTTACTGTTCACTACTATTCATGGTTCCATCGGAATGTTCATAAATTGTTGCTCGGGTGTCCGTTTTGGATGATCCACATATCATTGGAAATATTATTTGATACTATACGCAATGGTGGATCATAATCTATGACATTCTGCATGGAAAATATATAATTCATTCTAGAAGATAGAACCCAACACGTTTACGCACAAAATTTCAACAAAATTTTTTTTGGGGTATTACACCATGTTTGAAGCTTAGTACTTTTATCCTGACTTATGATTCATAGGTTTAGGTTTCAAGTGATGGGATTATGGTAATTTTATGATCTCCGATTCAGATGTCTTATTTAGGTCTTCCCTAAAGTTCTTTGCTCCTTCAGACCATTAGAATTCCTCGGGAGGGTGTTAAAGAAATCCTCTACTTAAGTATGAGTATCTAGTACAATTTAGTTTACGTAGCTAGCAACCCCATTTTTTTTTGGCAGATAAATTTGGCAGGTAGTTGCTCGCATCCAAAATGTACGAATTTAGTTCAGTATGTGTATCAGGCATCAGTTTCAGATTCAGATATATAATTGTGATTCAATCTGTGAGCATTCATTGAACAATCTTTGTTTTCCAAGTATTCTAGTCCAGACAATGTAATACCCATTGTGTAGTCTTATCCTTTTTTCTCATGACCTATGCCTGCAAAAATTATCTCTTCACTGTTTATGAGTATGATTGTACCCTTATCACATTAAATGAATTCTAAACTCTTAGTATGAGTCCACTCTTTAATATAGGAAGAAGGAAAATCAGTCAGTCGAGAATTACAGTTTTCCTCTATCTATGTTTTTTCCAGTCTTGGATCCAGCTATATAGCTATTCTCATCATGACTTTATACATTCAATGAATTACTTCAAAATTTAGAAAGATATAGATTTAGATTTGCAAGTTGTTTCAGCTGTATGTCTTCATTTTTCTCTATATTCTTGGCTAAAAAGCAATATTCGAGGACGAATGTTTCCAAGGGGGAGATATTGTAATACCCCTATCATTTCTTAAGCCTAAATTCATCTTTTGAGTGAATATGGATGACTTCCAAATTGATTTATATTTATATCATGTTGTATTTCCTAAATTCTACTCTTGTTCATGTGGAGAATTGGATAAACTTTCAATCGACATAAGATTCACCCAAATCGGACACTCGGTGAGGAAGTTAAAGCCATTTTGTAATTCCCCAAGACTCTACCTAATAGTGCAACCATGAATCAAGATCTTGAGAAATAAATTATAGTGCTTTGGTTGTTTTCTAATCAAGGATGGTGTGTATTAAGGCCTTAAAGATGTTTTAACAATTGGGCAAATGAAAACATTCCTTACCGATTAAGTTCTTGGGAAGGATATTGATATAGTCAACTTCAAATGAGCATATCTCTCATTATAGTTGGAATTTTTGAGATCATGACTTATAAACAGATATATAATTGAATTATCTTTCAAACAATACTAATTTTTCCAAAATCTGATATCGGAGCAAAGAGTTATACCCATTTTACTCCAATATGGTCAAGCTGGAAAATGGTGACGACGGTTCTGACGGGCTGTCACGTTTCTGATGCCATTTCTGACGATGTCATCACTTTTTGATGACATTTCTGATGACATCTTCAGCCTTAGGTATAAAATCAAAAATTCGACCCTTTTGTAACGACATTTCGTGATGGCGTATTACGGGTCGGACAGCCTATCACGGATGTCGTTAGCCATTTTTTTCAGCAATTAAGGGACATTTTAAAAAGGGTATTTTGGTCTTTTTCACCCATTTTGACCCTCTATATATATTCAAGTAAAGAATAAAACTTCATTCTTCGTCTATTTCATCAAGAATACTAGGATTTCTCTCTCAAAAATCCAATCCAAATTTCCCAATAACATCAAGAATCCAACCATAGATTTTATAAATTGGTTCAAGATTCAAGGTACCCTAGTCAAAAGCATCAAGAAACCTAACTCAAGAAGTGGAAAAAGTGTCTATAAAATGTTTCTTCATTCAAATCCATAATCAAGGTATGTGGAGTTTGAACAAGAACACTTCTTTCGTTCTTGTGCCCAAAGATTTAATTTCTACTATTGAAATCCATGATTTTCCAAAGTGGGTTTACACCCAAATTACTTTATTAATGATTTATGATATTTAAGCTATTCAAGATCGATACACATGACTATTTCATCATTTTATTTCTTAAATTGAGAACTTATGCCATGAGTTGGATATTATTATTATGAGTTGATGATTTTCGAATGATTTGAGATAAGAGTCATGATTTAAGCTTTTCTATAAGAATTTTTATTATTGAATATATATATATATATATATATATATATATTGATATTTGAGCTTGAGTGTCAAGAATGAGTTCTATGATGTTTTCTTGATATTTTTGATACATGATTATTTTACAACTTCCAAATAATGACTTGATATTTAATATTGTGAATTTCATGTTCTACCATGAATTGGTATTTCAAGTGCTTTCAAGACATGTGTCAAGCTTTAAGATTCATTATGAAAAATTGGATTATTGAGTATATTGATTCATAAGATTGAGTTGTTATAATGAGTCTTGATATTTCCTCAAAGTTATTGATGTTGCCATGACTAAATGATCGATGTTGAGAATGATTGTTTGGTTTTGAGTTTAGTTAGGAATCCATAGTTGTATATGATTTATCGATGAGATATATATTTATGTTTTGGTCTTTATTATGGACCCACGAATTGATATTGATTAAGGTGGATTTCCTAATGCATTCTGAACTGAGTCTGGGAGGAGTATTTAGCACCGAGCGGGAAATGTGGTATTTCCCCAAAACTACGTGCCATCGTAGGATTGATATTGATGATTATGGTCCAGAGGCCGAGTATGGGATTGTGATTTATAAATTGAGGTTTTACTCCTTGGCAAGAGTACGACACTCCCGCCAATGTGGGATTCTCTCCTTAGGAGGGCAAAACGTTGGACTCCATGCGGCTTATATGGTGTAGTTATGTTGGTTATAAGAATCTCCCATGCCCATAAGAGTTCAAGTTTCATGAGTTACCGATTCACTCTAAGTCATGATTTAAATAATTTGAGTTAAGTAAAATGATTTATGAGATTTATAATGATTGCATTACTATTGATGATTTACAAGCGAAGAAAGTTGTTACGGTCAGCATGCATGATTTTCATAATCATTTGTGATATTATTTATAATGTTGCATTGCACCTCCACATGCTCAGTAATTCCTTAAAGTACTGACCCCCATATATTTCTATATGCTATAGTGCCTTATAATGTATATACAATTTATAGCGCAGATACCGCATTCAGTCAGTTCGCAGCTTCCAGTCAGTAGGTGATGAGTACTTTTGATTCGAGAGCATGAGTCAGTTATATAGTTTGAGCAGTGTTGTATTTTTCTTACTTTAGTCCTATTGATATTGGGTAGTTGGGATTCATGACCCATCTATCAGAAGTCAGTACTAGTAGAGGCATCATAGACAGTCAGTAGAAGTTGATGTATTCAGTTTTAGTTTTATTTATAAAAGTAGAGTTGTAATCTTGTAAAGTTCATGTTTATATTGATCAAGTTCAGAGAAGTTCTATATTTTCACTAACTTTATATAGATTTGAGCATTTTATCCAGTTGCTTATGAGTTATGCCAGTAGGAGGGTTAGCTTGGGGTCACTTGCACCCCTAAGCACCGTGTGACGTCTCGGGACCCAAATTTTGGGGCGTTACAAAAATAGGCTGAGATAATCCTTGATGCAACCCAGACAAGTTAGGGAAATGCTCTGAATCTCCTTCTGCCGTCCTCACCTAAGTCTTTGTTCTATCATACATTTCATTAATTAATCTGATGTATGCCACCGGAACCCCACTCACCTCTAAGCATCTCCAAAAACCCTCCCTAGGGACTTTGTCGTACGCCTTCTCTAGGTCGATGAACATCATATGTAAGTCCATCTTTCTTTCCCTATACGTCTCCACTAATATCTAAACCTGATGAATTGCCTTAGTCCTCGAGTGACTGAGCATAAATCCAAATTGATTCTTCGGAAAAGACATTGTCCTCCTTAACCTCCGCTTGACCACTCTCTCCCAAATCATCATAATATGACTGAACAACTTAATACCCGTATAGTTGCTGTAAATCTAGATGTCAACATTGTTCTTATATAAAGGAATTAAAGTACTCAATCTCCAAGCTTTAGGCATTTTTACAGTCTTGAACATGCCATTAAATAATTCAGTCAATCACCTTAAACCAGCCACGCTAGTAAAATTCCAAAAATCCATTAGTATCTCATCAATCCCCATCACCCTACCTCTTCACAGCCTACAAATAGACTCTTTGACATCATTTACCTTAAAATGTCTACAATAATACTCTTTTTAGTGCTCCAGCTCCAATAACACACTGTCTCTATCCCCTTCCTCGTCGTAGAGTCTATTAAAATACAATTTTCATATTATCTTAATGTGAGAGTCCACCACCAGAACTCTACAATCCTCTCCCTTAATTTATTTCACTTGATCTAGTTCACGACCCTTCCGTTCCTTATCTTTAGCTAGATTATACAACCTTTCCCCCTTCTCTAACCCCACATACAAGATCTCAAATGCTTTTATCTTAGAAGTCATAACTACTAACTTAGCCTCTTTCCTAGACAAATTATACTCCTCTATATTTGGTCATTTATCATCTTCATCCTTACTCTCAACCAACTTAGCATAAACCCCCTTCTTAGTCTCTACTTTTTTCTTAACTTCTTTATTCCACTACCTGTACCCCCGATGCTGTCCAGTTGGCCCCTCGAGACACCTAACACTTCTCTAGTAGACTTTTTGATACAACTAGCAGCCCTATCCCACATACCATCCATGCCCCACCTAGAATCCTACACATCATTCCCGCCACCTTCTTCTTCTCTCCAGTGTATTCACCGGCGTTAAGTCACCCCACTTAATCCTGGGTCGACCCTCACCGCCTATTTTCTTCTTATGCTTTTTTATAACCAAGTCCACATCTCCAGATCCTTATGTTGGGTCAAAAGATTCTCACTCGTAATGACCTTACTATCCTTCCACAATGCCCTATCCCCCTTCTTAAGCAGCAAAAAGTCAATCTGAGTCTTCGCTAACGCGCTTTGGAAGGTGATTAGGTGATAGTTTTTCTTTAGAAAGCTCGAGTACACTACAACTATCCTAGAGGCCCTCAAAAAATCAAATAGCGAAGCTCCCTCTTTATTCCTCTCCCCAAAATCAAAACCTCCATGCACATTGCCATAACATCCCAGTAATACCCTGATGTGCCCACTGAAATCCCCTGCTACCATAATCTTCACAGAGCTAGGCACACCTCATCCAAAGCCTTACAAAACCTCTTCTTCTCCTCCTAGTCTAAGCCCACTAGCGGCGAATAGAGGCTACGCATGTTCAGAGTAAATCCCCCAATGACAAACTTAATAGTCATCAACCTATCACTAACACTCCTAACCTCCACTACTTGCCCTCTAAGCTCTTCATTTACTAAGATGCCTATTCCATTCCTACGCCTATCACTACCTGAGTACCACAGCTTGTACCCATCCACATCTCTAGCCTTAGACCCTACCTACTTCATCTCCAAGACACATGTAACGCTGATCCTCTTCTTTCTGAGAATCTTCACAAGCCCTATGGACTTACTCTGAAGGGTCCCTATATTCCAAGACCCACCCTCAACCTATAAACTCTTGCATCAAGTTTGCCTCTACTACCCCTCACTCTATACCGCAAATAAGTCCTAACACCACCTATTTCCCCTACTTTAAAACCATCCCTCCCCTTTTTCACCACCTCCAAACCAGTCTTCTCCTCTTCCCCCACCCCTAAAATAACCCTCAATCCCAACCCCCTCAGACATGACCCTATCATACCATAAACCCCCACTACTCGTAGAAAAATACAAACAAAAACTACAATAGTAGGAAATAGAAGGCTCATGCAAAGCACACTATCAAGCCTATCCCAAAGAACAACAAAACACAAACCACCAATATAAGAAAGCAACTAATACCGATAAATTAAAAGCAAGTGAAGAGACAAGAAATAATAAGAGAAAGTAAATAAAAAAGGTTAGAAGTCACCGGGTTACGTTGGTAGACCAAGTCCTCTTCTCTTATGTGGTATGTCACATTTCGGCAAATTGAAGCAAAAATAGGTCACCAAAATATTATCATCGGAGCTTCATCAAAATATTGCCAAAATAAGATATGGTAAAGCAAAACCTGGTACTCTAGAACCACAAAAATTGGTCGCCTATGATCGAAACTGTGCGCGGACTACGTCGCCGGAGTCGAGCCAATGGGGACCTTATTTTACCGATGAGAGCAGTAAAAATTGTTAACTGATGGGTGAGGGCAGAGGGTAAGAGAGAGAAAACCCAAGGTAAAGAGAGAGATAGAGATGGCATCTACTGACTTGTCGCCAACACTACTAGGCTGGTGCTAGCGTCGGAGTAGCCCGGGTCACATCAAAACTACCGTTAGAAAGAAACGTTAAGAAGGAGAGGTTTGGAGAGAGAAAGATCCCTCGGATAAAGAGTCAATGGTCCATATCCATCACCCATCGTGTAAAAAAACAATTAAAAAAACTAGGTTGCTCTAATACTATGTAGAGTTGCAGGTACAGAAAATACTTTTTTTGTTCACTACATTTATTCATTTTATAAAAGAACTTTTTCAACAAGTAAATATAGCTAAATTAGGACAAATACTTGACCCCTACTTCAAGAAATACATATTTACTTGTTAATCCTAATTTCAACATATATATACATAAATAAAGTACACTGAATCATGGAGAACTAAAAAGAAGCTTTTTTAAAGTCGATCATTTGTAATGCTTTGGAAATCTTATGTACTTAGTCTATTTCAGAGTTCTAAAGTTCTCAATATTTTACAATTCATAAAGAAATTTAGCTCGATATATTTTTCCTCATATAGTGTATCTATTTATGTGTATTGTGCGCATTTGAAGATGGTATTAACCAAAACATTCATTAAGACTAATAATGGATATCATCTAAATAACTTCAACTAATATTATCCAATTAGTAAACCATTATAATATCAGATAACTATTTAAATATTTATAGATTCTAGCAATATGTGTATGTGGCCATTCCGTTGTTGCTGGATACTGATCTTCATTAATATTTGTTCATTTGTGGGGTCCATATCTACATGACATAAAAATGAATTTATTTTGCAATGTCAAAAATTTTTTGCGACAAATCCAAGCTAAGTGATTTTTTAAGAGAAAAGTCCGAGTTAAATGAGTTTGCTATATAATCTATATATAGTCAAACCTATTTATAGTGATAGCATTTATTTTCAAATTTCATGATTGCTATGAGAGGTGTTATATATACATATATTGACATTTGACATTCAAATCTCATTTAGTTGTTATAAACAAAAGTATGCAAAATTAGAAAACGTATGAATATAAAAAAGACAAATACTATTAATTTTTTTCTTATGAAGTTATGAAATAGTTGATTTGCGTCATTTAAATATAATTTTTCCTTTAAGTTAGACATTCATACATGAAATTTACTGTGTCCGTGACTTAAATAATGATTTCTATAAATATTTTGATATTTTATTTTGTACATAATATATTTCTTGCAAAATATTATTACATAACATTTGAATATGCTTTTATAGAGAGCTAATTTTACAAAGAGTATACTGGTACACTAAATGATATTATTGTAGTATGTAGAATCTAGTTATAGAAAAGTAAATTATGACATGAAAAACTCGTTTGGAAGAAAATCAGTTCCCTGTAATGAAATGTTGTTATAATGAGGTGATGTTATAGAGAGGTCTAATTGTACTACTTTGAGACTAATACAACCATTTGAGATACATAGATATTTCTAGTATAAAATTTTGGAAAAACTCCGGGGAGCAACAAACATAAGCTCCAAATTACCCTATTTATCTAAAGTTTTAATTAATTACAGTCTAAAACTCTTTACTTAATCAAAATACAATTCATAGCCTCGTTTTTTAATCTTAAAATGAATTTTTGTTTTTGTTTTTTCATGTCGAAATACGTAGTAGTATCCCCTTTTTGAGTTGTCCATTTGACTTGCCAAATTTTACTGATGCAAAGTAAAAATAACGAACATAATTTGAAAGAGAAAAAACATAAAAACGTATAAAGACAGTATGAAAAGCTAGACGAAGGGATCCATAAATCATACAACTGATTGTATTTGTATTTTATATTTGATTTATAAAATCAAATCTTGTTCTATAAAATACAAATGATGCATGATATTTTTTATTTTATTTGAATTTTTAATTTGATTCATGATATATTTGTTTGGTTTTAAGTGATGAAACGTAAATGAAAATGAAAATAAAAGTGAAAATGTGAGTTCACTTTTTAAAAGAGTGTTTCTCCCACATTTGTGAGACAAATGAACATTCTTGTGCTTAAATAAAGAAGCATCCTTTATGCTGATACTGAGGTTAGAAGAACATAGGTTCGCACTGTCATCTTTGCTCACTCGCTCAGCTTGGCTTCAGTGTCGGATTTTAATTTGAATTTGGATTTATCAAATAATCGATCGAGATATTATTATTTTGAACAAAATTCATTTGAAACATGAGAATTAGTGATATTTTAATCAAAAAATATTTCTCTATTTATGGACGCACACAAGCATGTGTGGACGTATGACCCTTTGAAGCATTGTTTGAAAGCAAGAAAGTGATCAACTTGTGCAAGTCAATACATTCAGACCAAGATGAGGTAATAAGGTTGGATTAAACTTTCTATTTTGGGTGAACATGTGACCTATGGAGGTAAACCGTCGTCTACGACTTCAGATGGGTTCGCAGGATGGCCTGACATTTTAAAAAGTTACATCTTTTCATGTATTATTATTTCTTTGAAAAAGCAACACATTTCGGTGCTAAATACCTATTTTTTCTCAAGTAATGACAAGGAAATTTTGAAGTAAAAACACTCTCTTCTTATTGAATAAACTAAAGTTTGATTTATAAATAGTTGAATGAGGTCGTTGTTTGGTAAATTTTAGGTACCACTATTTTTTGAAGTCATCATTTCATCCTGGGAGGATATATTTCATTGATCTCAAGTACTTGATGGGAATAGTTTTCTTAAGAAAACATCATGAATTTGGTGGACTTGATTCTTTTTGTCTTCATCTCTTTCTAAATTTTTTTCTATTTTTTTGAAGAATAGTTGGACTTATTTGTTGTTCTTAACATGATGAAGTTCATACTGTAAATACAAATTGTACTCGAAAAATAATATTCTTAAGGAAATTCAACATCTCTATTTTAATTTCTGGAGATTAAAGGCTTTTGGATTCTACCCTATTTGAACTTGATAGTGATTTGAATATATAAAAATTTCATCACAGTCAAAGATTCATTCGATTGACGATTTGAAGAGCATAAAACTATAGTCGTTAAACTACAAACATGTTGTTTTAAAATTTAACACTTCATTGTTTGCATTTGTGATGCTATATTTGTTTTCTATATGTTGAAGCAAAATATCTATTGAAAATCAAATCAGTGATGGCATGGTAAATGTAGTAGAAACTAGCATTGCAAATTTTATTCATCTTGATGTTGCTCCTGCCATGGCACTAATGGAAAAATTAGAAAAATTTCTTATATTTATTTCAAATAATGGTTATAAAAGATGTACTTTTACTTGACTACCTTTAGTCTGCGAACGTTCATAATTAAAAATGTTCTTTATTTTCCAGAAGAACCTCCAAAAAATGTTTCTTAGTAACTAAAGTTTTGAAGTACTTGGACTTTTGTGTAAAAATTACATTCTGAATGGGCTACAAAATGATCTTCACAAAGTGTACAGCAACACGAAGATGTTGAAGGAACTCTGAGATGCTTTAGAAAAGAAGTACTAAATAGTAGATGCCAGTACAAAGAATATCATTATTGCAAAATTTTTAAATTTTAAGATGGTAGACAGTAAACCTATAGTTACACAAGTACAAGAGTTGCAAGTCATAATTAATGAACTCCTTGCTTAAGGTAGAATTTCATTTAATGACTTTGTATAATATTTTAAGAATGTGCTAACTATATATATAACCTTTGTTGTAGGTTTTGTTGTGAATGATACTTTTTAAGTAGCTGCAATAATCGAGAAGTTACCACTTTTGTGGAATGACTTCAAAAACTACTTGAAGTATAAACGTATGGAGATGTATGTCGAAGATGTCATTATGATGTTGAGGATTGAAGAGGATTACAAGGTAGCAGAAAAGAGTTCTCGGAGAAATTCAGCAATAAGTGGAGCAAATATAGTTGACGATATCCCTCTAAATCAAACAAGCGAAAGAAATCATCTAGACTATAAGGAAATCTTCCTAATAAAAAATTCAAAAAAAATTATTTTAATTGTATAAAAGTTAGCCACAAGTCTACTGATTGCCGATATCTGAAGAAGGACAAGAAAGAGTATCAAATAAATATGGTTGAATCCAAAGAAGAAATGAATAATCTTTGTTCTATACTTTTGGAATGCAATCTAGTTGGTAATCCTAAAAAAGTGGTGGATTTATTTCTGCGCCTCTCTCCATGTATGATTCAATAAAGAACTATTTGTATTATATTCTACAGCTCAAGCTGATGAGAAGATATTCATGGCAAACTCTGCTACCGCAAAAGATTGAAGGAACGGAAATATTTACTTGAAAATGATATCTGGCGAGATGGTGACACTAAATAATGTTATTCATGTTCTAGAGTTATAAAAAACTTAGTTTCTACTTCACTTATGTCTAAGAATGGATTAAAATATGTATTTATTTCTGATAAAATTGTAATAAGGTGAAGTGTATATATATCATGACCCAAACCCATCTTGAATGACACCCACACTACTCACCTAGTGTTAGATCCATGTACCCCGAAACACCATCTTAAATGAATACTTAAAGGGATAATAAAGATAATTTGCCAATACAGATATTTGAATCTAATTCAAAAAAATAAGTACAACTGAAATGCAGAACATTGTACTTAACAAAACCATCCCTAGGATCCAAAAATCGTCTATACCAAAACTATGAAAGATTTTCAAGAAGGGGATGCAACCCCAATATAAATTAAAATAAAAAACATATGTCAAGGAATAAAGACTCCTTCATCCAATAAGGATTCATGGTATCCCAAATTTTGCTCACCCTTGAATCTAAAGTCAACTGCTGAAATCACAAGTGATGTCTCATAGGAGCAAGTAGAACATATGTTGTACTCATAAAAGTAAGAGCAGGAGTAGTATGAGCATACAAGAAAATTACAATGTACCGTCAGGGTTAATTGGCCAACCCAAGATGAGAATATGAACACATAACCAAATTATAGTATAACAAGTTAATCCATACTCAAAACCGTCATACACTTAGACCATTAATTATTAAAAAAATTGTATAGAATTTCAAACAATAAGTCAACATACTACCACCAAGTTAATTTCAGTTAAGCCAAGTCCAAACAAGTCAAGAAGTTAAATAATTATCAATCGTATAAATATATTCCTCAGTTCACTCATGGATCAAACTCACCTGACCTTGTACATACACGCTCTAAATAATACCTCCAACCCTCTATCCATGACCTGCAGAAAATAATTTATGTTCATGTACTAAATATCAAACACAACTATCTTCCATCCTTGTTTAACCAATAACCCATGGGACTATTTCAAATACCAAAACATATCATATTTAACAATGAGGTAGGTCAAAAATCAAACAACAATGTAAAATTATTTGTATTGACCGCTTCAAAAAACATTCACTAACAAGCCACACTATAAAGTAGTTAACATAAACATATGGTAAAAATTGGATTAAACTACAATACCATCACCTACCAAGTCAGTCTTACCCAACTCCTCTAAGTTTGAGCTTTTCCTTTCCATGCAATTTACACTTGTTTTTGGTCTAAAACATTTATATAAATACATAATTAATGGATTGACCTATCTTATTGGGAATTATAACTCACACCCAACCTCTAATGTTAAGTTCATGATCATTCTCTTTCCATCAAAGGGCTTTTCTACCACAATTCACCTACAACTATCAAATTCGTGGATTAATTAGTGTATTAATGAAATAGAAGGATAAATTAATTGTTAATGACAAAAATCCATTTACATATTACATAATTTCCTCCCTTTCTGCAGAAAATAGTCAAATCAATCCTAAAACCCTCCCTGAGCTTTGATACATAGCAATTCTAAGGCTTAACTATCAATTATAATTTAACAGATATGAATTCCTTGCCATTACAATGTCAAACGATGAATATCTGGTGGGAATTGCCACAAATTGCCCCTTCTTTGAACCAAAACAAATTTTAGAAAAGTCAACTATTATGGAAGATAATATTGTTAAAACTGTGACGTTCATTGCTATAGCGGCACCTACCGCTATACAACGCATTGGCCAGGTCTGACCATCTCTATAGTAGAATTTCTCCACAATAGCAACACCCTGCTATATCGGCGTGCATGTTGTTATAGCCGTTTCGACTAGACAAAATGTCCAGTTTTGCCCAAACATAATAATTTTTGCAACACACCTTATACAAGGGATATTCCAAACAATGTCCTTTACCCTAAGATCAATTCTCAGATTTTTACTTACAAAAATTAAATTTTGTATATTCTACGAATTCTATATCATCTTACTTCACTAAATATAATATCGAACACCACCCAACTTTCCCAAATTATTTCTGAATTTCTTAATACCATATCTCACTTTTATTTCACTCGAAACTAGCCTAGCCTCGAATTTAGAATTTCAACACTGGAACGAAATTTAACATGGAATTTTATTTAGAAGATTATACATAACGACAGAAATGGTCATTATAAAAGATACCAATTTACCCGTTGTTCATCCATGAATGGTCAAATGCATAAAATAGTCTAAAAAGATGAGAGACAGAAGAGAGTAGATGTATCTTCAATATAATTGAGGATACTTGTACCACAGATCCTACTCGATGTTCCAAGTGGCTTCCTCAATCAATGCTTATATTGAATCTTAATAGAAGAAATTTCTCTCATTCTTAATTTTCAAAAAACTTGATCTAGAATCATTTCTATAGAAAGAAATAATGAACGACTTACTAATAAAATTAGGTTTACTGCAAACTTGGGGAGAGGGGATCTATCCCTACATAAAACTAAATACTCAATAGAGTTCCCTATAGTAAGATACAATCTATTCATATGAGAAATATTTACCCAACTTAAAAGATTTTAAATGTAGGAGTGTCTAGCCAAAGTCCAAGTTCCTAAACCTAAAAGGATGAAAATACAGACAAAGACTAGTTTTGGGTCCAAATATTGAGCTTGTAGACTGTATTTTCATCGAATATGCTTTTTATTCACAAATTCAAACATCCAAATATAAAGGATAATACTATAATTATAATTGAATTAGATAAAACTGAGTTCTTTGAACACATTTATACATATAAAACTAGATACGAGCTATCTAGTGAAGGGTCAAGATGAGCTAGGGATAAATCAAGGGAGAATGTACATGATGAAGAGAGTTTTAGGAAAAGTAAACATCAAAGAATGTCAACTTTCTTTAGATCAGATTTTGCAACATTTATTCTCAAAAATGAGCCTCAAATGTTCAAAGAGGCAATGTCTTTTTTTTGAATCATCCTTTTGGAAAGAGGTTATCAATAGTGAGATTAATTCAATCATGAGAAATCATAATTGGAGTCAGTTGACCCTCCTTTAGAAAATAAATCTTTAGGTTCTAAATGATCTTCAAAATAAAAAATGATGATACTATTGACAAATAAAAGACAGGAATCATTGTGAAATTCTTTAAACAATAAAGACTTGAATATTTTGATGCATATTCACCAACAACAAGAATGACGTCCATTCAGATGTTGGTTGCATTAGTTGAGGTATATGATCTTGAAATCCATTAAATGAATATGAAAACAACTTTATTAAATAGAGAATTAGAAGAAAAAATTTACATGGAACAACCCTAAGGGTTTTGTAGTTCTTGGTAAAGAAATAAATGTTTGTAACTTTTTTTAGTCATTTTATGGACTAAAGCAAGCTTCCAAACAATAGCATGTAAAGTTTGACCAGACCATGTTGGAAAAGGAATTCAAGATAAATGAATGTGTTTAATGTGTTTATATTAAAGAAACTCCAAATCACAAAGTCATTATTTATTTGTATATGGATGACATGTTGATCATCAATAGAGAGATTTCTGACATAAATACTACTAAATGAATGCTAGAACGCAAATTTGATATGAAAGACCTTGGGGTTTTTGAAGTGATCTTATGGATAAGAACTTATAGAACTCCACAGGGGTTGGATATGTCATATTCTTATTACATTTAAAAGGTTCTTGAAAAGTTCAAGTATTTGGATTTTAATATTTCCAAGACTTCATTAGATGTGAGCTTTACACTACAAAAGAATAAAGGTGAAAGTGATTCACAATTTGACTATGTAAGAGTGTTGGAGATTTTGATGTATATCAAAAATTGATAGGGATAAAATATACTATATGCTATTAGTAAATTATGTTGGTACATAAGTAATCTCAAACAAACTAATGGGATGGCAATGAAAAGAGTTTATGGGTATCTAAAACATTCTCAAGACTATGCTTTGACGTATAATAAATATACAATGGTAATTACAAGTTATAGTGATGGAAATTGGATCACAGGGTCAAATATAGTAAATCAACAAGTAGATATGCTTTGACTCTAGATTTAAGAGCAGTCTCTTGGAAATCATCCAAACAGACATGTATTGCTCTCTATAATGGAATTTGAATTTATCACGTTAGATAAAGTTAGTGAGGAAGATGAATGGATTCAAAATTCATGAAAGATATTCCTTATTGGATGAAAACTTTGTCACCAATATGCTTACATTATGATAGTCAAGCCACAATAGATAACACAGGGCGCATGATGTACAACAGTAAATCTCGTCATATAAAATAAGCATAAAATACTATTAGAGAACTACTCTCTAATGGAATTATCCCAATTGACTATGTGAAGTCAAAGAATAATATGCCAGATCTACTGACAAAAGGCCTAACAAGAGATAGAGTTGAGAGATTATCTAAAAGTATAGGTTTACAACTCAAGACAAAGTCATCACATTGGTAACTCTTCCTAGTAGAATGGATATTCCAATAGTTAGGCTCAAGGAGATTAAACAAAGTTATGATTGACAGTTCAACATTGTTTATTAGCTAAACTCATTCTCATAATACAGACAATGTTTAGAAAACAAGGATTAGGATTATTGTTTGAAGTTTTTCAAAGGTTTCTATGTTTAGGAGGTAGGACCTACTAATTTGATTTGTAGGATTAAATATTTATAAATCACCTATGTAGGAGTGAAGTGGAATCCTCTTCTAGGAGAATAAAAGTAAAAGCCTATTCTCTAATTTATCATGAAACCAAGAAGTTTTCATGGATGAAACACACAAACCCGTCAAAACCATAAATTGTAAAAGTTTGGTTGTGTGTCTTGTGCTGTCTAGGTGTACACTAATGTTCAATAGTTCAAAGCTAACACATCTACCAATTGACCAGATACATTTGATAAAAGTTCACTATAGAAAGTGTAAGATAAAACCTACTTATCCAGATACAACTAGTCTTCGCTTGTTGATCACATACTTGTTCATTTATTATCAAATAACCATTCCCCATTCATGTGGGGGATTGTTGGGTTCTAAGTGATGAAATGTGAATGGAAAATAGATAGAAAAGTGAAAATGTGAGTTTACTTTATAAAATAATATTTCTCCCAGATTGGTGGGAGAGAATATTCTTGATATTAAATTAATAAGCATCCTTCATGTGGATAGTACTTAAAGAAGAAGACAAGCCTCGCATCATCATTGTTCTTTCTTGCTCGGCTTGACTTTGGCTTCAAATTTAGATTTGAATTTCTCAAATGATCTATTGAGATATTATCTAGTTTGAAAAAGTACATTTGAAACTTGAGAATTAGAGATATTTTAATCGAAAAAATCTGATAGAAAATATTTCTCCATTTACATACGCATACGAGTATATGCAAAAATTTTTCCCAACGCACCTCGAAGGGATGGGATGCTTTGAGGCAGTTTTAAAAGAAACACAAGTGAGTTGTGGGCATAGGTCGCTATCTGAGGACATAGATGAGTTTCATAAGTGAGACCAAACTTTTTATTTCATATAAACCTGCAACCTACAGATGAAAATCACCACTTCTAGCTGCAGGTGGGTCTGAAGGTTAGCTCGACATTTCAAAAAGATGAATTTTTTCATAAACCATTGCTTCTTTCCATAAGTAACAACTTTTTTTCTATAAATACCTGATATTTCCTTAGGTATTGGCACAAAAAGTTTGAAGTAAAAACATTCTTCTTATTACATAAACTCAAGTGTGACTTATAAATTATTGAGTTAGTTTGTTGTTAGGCAAATTAAAGTTACAACTATTTTATAAAGTGAATCATTTTATCTTAGAAGGATGTATTTCATTAACCTCAGGTAGTTGAGGGGAATAATTTCCTTAAGAATACACCGCGAATTTGGTGGACTTGATTCCTTCTGTCTTCATCTCTTTCTTATAATTTTTCTATTTTTTCATAAAATAGCTTGAACTTCTTTGTTGTTCTTAAAGTTGTTCTTGAACTTTTGATTGAAGTTCATGTTTTAAATACAAATTGTACCCAAAAAACAACAATATTAATATGTGTATCATTTTCTATAAAATACAAATTATATCCATTGATACAAATTGAACCTAGTGTTTTAAATATTCTTTTGAGAGTTGCCTCAGGGCTCACCCCAGGGCAAGGAACTGACAAAATACCTTAAGGCATAGGAGTAGGGTTATAAGTCATCAATTTGATGACTTGATAGCACCTTAAAAGCTTAAATTATCATGTTTTTCCATTGAATTGATGTTAATCTCATACTTAATGCTCATTTGTGTAGGTAAAGGATGAAAAGGAAAGATTATCAAGCTGTTCAAGTCAATCAGAGGGTTAATATGGAGAAAAAGAGCTCTAAATACACATGGGTGTGTTGGGAGGCTACCCACTAGGCCAAAACAACCTTATATGCCCCCAATCTGCTATGTATTTACTCTGCATCTACTTTATCTATGATCTTTATCTACTTTCCACCTGTTTTGGATCTGGTTCAGAAGATCAGGATCCAGATAGCATTTTTGAAATATTTGGTAAACATGGAATTGGGGCTTAAATGTGAGTTTTCAGCTCATTTTCATCATCTTTGGATATTATTGTACTACTAATGTGTGTAGAACACATTAGAGTGATTCCCACGAGAAGGATTACTGCTTTTCATTAAGATTTATTAAAAATCAAAGATTGGATTTTCATTCCCTTTATTTTTCATGGACCAATTTAATGGAAACTTTGGTATGTCTTTACTTTCTCTATTTATGGGTTTCTAATTCTTCATTCTTAGGATTATGCTTGAATAGGTTGTGATTAGTATGTGGGTGTTGTTTATTTATCTTTCTAATTAGAAATTTGTTATGGGTTGTACATTTATTCCATGATTTAACAAAGAATTGGGGAATTTGAACCCCAATAACCTTTGAATTGATATTATCTTTAAAAGAGGGAGTATGAGTGAGGAATAAATGTATACAATAACTTGAATTATTTTACTTGATAGCTTTGTTAGACATAGGGATGTTAATTCAGGTAATACATTGGTGAAATTGTTAAACTTATGTGGTATTTGAAAGAACCCATTTGTTAACTTTGGTGTTTTATTGAAAGATTAACACTAATACCTCTAAATCTAGCCTACCCATGTCTCCTAGCTAAATTTGGATAAATTTCCACTTACCCATGTATGAGTTTATACCTAGAATGGCATAAACCTAAGGTTCACTCCTAATTTATTACACTCTAAATAATTTTAGCCTAAAGATAGTATTCTAAAATCAAAGAAATTATCACCATAAAAACATTCCAACAATCTCTCCTAATTGACTTCTGACATTTTCAAGCCTTAAATTATGTGTATTCAGTCCTTTTAGTTTGAACCCAACTCCTTTTTGGATAAAACATACATTTAAAACTTTGGCTACACCTATTATAGAGTGTAATTTAAGTGTTATCAATATACACAATACTATGATCCAACACGGCAGTAATGTTAGTACTTTTTATAAGCATCTAGAGGACAAGGATCACCATAGAGATGTCGGTTGAGCTAGTGATATTTGTATTCCACTAGTGGAAGAAAATAATGTGTTTCACTTTACTAGTGTGAGGTTTCATTTTCTTCAAATGAAACTATTATTTGGAGGTCCAGCACATGAGGATTCAAATCAGCACTTAAAGAATTTCGTTGAAGTGTGTTCTCCATTTTACATAGCCCACATATCTCAAGAATTAATCTGTTTATGTCTTTTACCATTGACATTGATAGGAGAAGTGGTTTTATGGTTATGGATTTGACTACGGGATCTATCACTTCATAGGTTGAACTCACAGAAGGATTCTTTGATAGGTACGTTTCTCATTTGTAGATGATGCAACTAAGGGATGAAATCATAAATTTTTGCCAACTTAATAGAGAACCATCATATGAGGTTTGGCAATGATTCAAAAATAGAGTCTCTTGATGAGGAAATTCACTTATTTTCAAACAAAATAGGGGTTTCCCACCCTACCTATCAAAGGCAAAGTAGGAGTCTAGGTTGGAAGGAAAGGGATTGTGATAGATATCACGATATAGACTGGGATTGGAGAGATAAGGATAGGGATTATGAATGGTACATACCTCTATATGATAGACCAAGGGTAAAGAGTAAATTTTCATTGACCCAAAGAAATTCAAAACTAAAGATGTCCTAGCTCATATCTTGATGCGTATTGAGGGAATCGATAAGGTAGTGAGATAATGAAAAAGTGATTTCTCATAACTCAATCAAATGGTGACATCTCATTTAGCCTCTATCAGGAAACTTGAAACCCAAGTGGGTCAAATATCAACTCATCTCAATGTAAGTCTAAAGGTTGGATTGCCAAGTGACATGATTACTAATCATATTATGCTTTCATCATGGCCATTTTTACTAGGAGTGGCCAGACTTTTGGCAAAGATAATGTTGATTTTGATGAAGACCCTAATGAAAAGGGAAGTGATGATCAAGAAAATGAAAAATAAAAGGAGTCTAAAGAAGTTTAAAGATGTAGTTCAAAAGGCCAATGAGTAAATTATTGAAAAGACGATGGTAGTTGAAGAGAATGGTAAAAGTGAGAAAGCTCTGAATGTGGTTGACGATGATGCTCCAAAACTAGATGAAACTCCGGTTATTCCACTTTCTTTAATATAAATTCATAACACATTACCATAAAGACTCAAGAAGAAGGAAGGTGATACCAAGTTCAAGAAATTTCTTGCTAAATTAAGTAACCTATCAGTCGATATTCCATTGTTAGAAGCTTTACAAGAGATACCTGGGTATGCTAAATTCATAAAGGATTTGGTTACAAAGAAATGAGCCATGGATGATAAAACTATAGAGGTGACCCATAATTGTAGTTCCATACTGTCTTAAACAATGGTGATAAAAAAGGAAGACTCGGGTGCATTAACTACTCCATGCAGTATTAGGGTGCACAAGTTAAAAAAAAGCATGTGTGATCTTGGGGCAAGCATTAATTTGATTTCATTTGCCGTGTTTCAAAAGTTATGTTTGGGTATCCCCACACCAATTCCAATGAGTCATTTAATGGTCAATCATTCTATCAAGAATCCTGTGGGAGTTCTATGTTATGTTCTTGTGAAAGTTGAGTGCTTTATATTTCCGACTGATTTTTTTTCTTAATTTCGAGATGGATCATAAGGTTCCCATAATTTTGGGTATTCTTGGCTATCAGAACAACCTTAGTGGATGTTCAATTGGTAAAATGAAGTTCATCATGAATAACGGAGGTCTTATTCAATGTATATAAGTCTATGAAATAACCTAAGAATTTTCAAGTTGTTTCGGTGATCGATATCCTTAATGATGAGGGGACTAACACCATAAAGGAGAATCTTATGGATGACCACTTGGTGTATGCATTGTATAAATTAAGGAGTAAGGTGATTGAATAGAAGGATGAGGTGGTTAATTAGAAGATGTGTCTTGGTTCTTACAATAGAAACCCTTGTGAGAACAATAACTTGGAAACCGTTGTTTTGGATTATCTATTGTATCGGCAAATGAAAGCCTCAAAATATATGGTAAAAGTGTTTATTTGTGCTATTGGTTGTCCTATAGCATACATTAAAGGTATTGCTCCTCCAAGAAATTCAAATAAAGTAAAAAAAAGAGGTCGTGTGATGTTAAGACACTGAATCAAGAATTTCGTATGTTGATAATATGCTCCTCTTCAACTATAGGTCAAAAAGATTCATGGGAAAGCTTAATATTAAGGGGTTGGGCCGATTCATTGTCTGAATGTCTATTCAAATGGAATAATTAAATTAGAAAACCATTAGAAAAACTAGTTTGTGGTGATTGGACAAGTATCAAAGTATTACCACATGGGAGGACTCGAGAGACTACAATTGAGTCATTTTGATTCACGAATCTAAAATAATGATTGAATGAAGTCGTTCCATGACTTTAACTAAGGAACTTCTTGGGAGGAAACCCAAGGATTTTTGTTGATATTTTCCAAAAGTTTTGATACTCACTTTGGCTTGTTTTTTGTTTTTAGGGGTAATATTTCAAAATTAGTATGCAAGAAAGTAGGTTCTGAGGGTCGATACTATAGCCTGAACCCGAAAATGTGGAGAAAAAATAGTGATTCCATGCTCACTGCTTAGACCTATGCTAAACCTGCTTGATCTATCCAGGTGCAAGTCACACACAAAAGGGACGCAGTTCAACACCAAGTGAGCTGAACATCGCTGGTACACACTATTTTGCGAAGTGCTAGATATGCTTAAGTAGTCCAAAGCGCAGGTTCAACACATCTGGAATGCAAGTGAGATCAATTTGGATGAAAATTACTAAAAAATATGGTTTGACCTACATTGGACATGATTAATCAATGCAGGCTATCCAATGCATCTGGAATGCATCTGTGAGCTGATCAAGTCGGTGGTTCTGCTTTGGCCTATGCTGGTGTCACACCCCGAACCTGTACCTAGTTGAGACAGGCATCCCAAGACTACCAAGGCCAGTGATAAACATTTTAGATGTACCTCATGAGCACAACAATAACAATAATAGAAAACGAAAGCCAACCAAGATACCAAAAATAACGAGGAAGTCTATAAATCAAAACATAGCAACCACAACATCCCAATACAATCCACAAATCCTTTTATCTAAGAATAATAGTTGTGTCAAGACATGCTCTCAACTATGACAAAATAATTCATTAGTATGAGAAATATAAAGAAAACTAAGGAAAAGACTGGGCCATCCGAAGAATAGAGGCTTCCCATTTCACAGTTGATCGACAAGAGTACCAAACCAAATTTTTTTGTATTGGATCAAACAAAGAGTCCTCAAAATCTACATCATGAAACTATGTTGGGTCCCGGGACAATCAGTAGGGCGAGTACTGGCATGAAACCCAGGGGAAAGGGATAAAATAACGCATTTACAAGAAAATCCAGTCATAAATAACATGTACAACACTTAAACAAATATATATATATATATAGGATTCTAGGATAGGGACAAAGGTCATGAAATATGATAGTTTAAAATATTAGACTGAACTATGTATCTCATACTGACGTTCAAGACACTCACGGGCTATACAGGTCTGTCTCCCCTATTGGATGAGCCCCAGTCCATATTAGTTTCATGTACCAAGGAATGGATGAAAACACCAAGGTCATAGCCATAAAAAAATAATGTGTATCCAGACATAATGGTCATATAGAACCTAACATCGGCAAACATAGTTTCTAGTGTTGGTTCCCAGGGGACTACACCTTCTGGGTGAGCTACATAATTCCCTTTAAGCCCAAATTTAAATATTTGCATATAACCCAAACCAATAACCAAGGACTTTTTTATTTAGGCATTTCCAACTTGGTATCGTCAAACCAATATGTTTTTAATCTATTCCATTTATGCCAAACCATTCCAATTAAACAAATTTACTTCACTTATTGGTTTAAAATCAAAACAATAGCCACCAAGGGCATCCAAATCCCTTTTTATCCATTTATCTTTTAATGCAACGCAATATTTTTTTAGAATATAAGTTTAATCATGTAAAAATCTATGTTCAAAACCAAGATTACAATGTGGGTTGAGGTTAATGTCATTACCATACCGAAAATTCATCAATTTGGTGAAACCTATATCGGCCATCTCAACCATTATAATAATACACTAATTCAGTTCTAAAAGCCATCAATTAAAGCATAAACAACCCATTAAAAACATGGGAAAAGTAATGTAAGTGTTAACAATGGAAAAACCTCAACCAAATTTCCAACCCATCATTTAACACATATGAATATTGAATAAATTGATGCCACAATGTAAAATACAACTTAGGGAGTGAGCAACAAGCCTAAAAATTAGAAGAATTTGTGGTGGAGTTGACTTTTAGAGCATAGAGAATGAAAGTCTTGAAGAAAAGCTTGAGTTTCTTGGTTTGGAAGTTAGAGAAAAGAGAACAATGTATAATTTAATGAATTGGGGGTTTTCTGGGTTTAGTTGGATGTTTAAGATGTTTTTTAGGTGAAAAGGACCCAAAAGCCCTCAACCCATGCTCAAAAATAATTAACTAGTCAAAAATTACATGTAAACATGGCATGCCACTGTCGTAGAGGGTAGCTAGTATGCCACACTCTTATCACAGTGGATAAGTGGCATGGCATGATATTATTAAGGACCCTCACTTCGTCGGGGTAATGAACCCCTTCTAAAATATTTGAAACTTTCCCTAAACACCCCTTTAACATCCTTTATTATAACTCAAGTCAAAAATTAACATTACGCACTCAAGAAGGTCAAAATAAATTTGTCAAAATTTTATATGGTGTTATATTATCCCCCCTTTGGATCATTCATTCTACAATGGGAAGTAGGACATTTGTAGCACAATAATAGAAAGTATATCGTAGAATCCCAGGAAAAATTCAAAATGCAACAAGAGGGAAATGAAACTCATACCTTAACCACTTTCATCCAAAGTTAGAACAAGAATGAGTATTTGTCTCTCATAAATATTTATGACTCCCATGTAGCCACTTCTACCTTTTGATTTCTACAAAGAACCTTCATCGACGCTACATCCTTAGTCCTCAACCTTCAAACTTTCCAATCCAATATATCAACCAGCACTTCCTCATAGGAGAACGAATCCTTAATGCCCACATCCTCAATGATCACTATTAAAGAAGGGTCACCCATACACTTCTTAAGCATGGACACATGGAAAACATGATAAATCAAGGCTAAAATCACTGGTAAGACATATTCATAAACGACATTCCTAATTCTTCTAATAATTTGGTACAAACTAATATAATGAGGACTGCGATTCCCCTTCTTCCTAAATCTCATGACTTTTTTCATATGAGAAGCCTTCAAGAATACCAAATTTCTCACTTCAAACTCCAACTCCATTTGCCTCACTTCCGTATAAGACTTCTGGAGACTTTGAGCAGTCTTAAGTCTTTCCCAAATAACCATTACCTTCTATATCACTTGGTGAACCAAGTCGGATCCAAGAAACCTAGTATCATCAACCTTAAACGATCCAATAGGGTACTATCACAATCTACCATAAAGGGCCTCGGAAGAGGCCATTTGGGTGCTAAAATGGTAATTGTTGTTATAAGTAAATTTGATAATAGGCTAATGGTCGACCCAACTACCTTTAAAATCAATCACATAGGACCTTATAATATCTCCCAGATTCTGAATAGTAGCTATAGTTGTCTATCTATTTGGGGGTATAAAATGGTTCTAAAGTTTACCTGAGTACCCAAACCTTTCTAAGAAGAACACCAAAAGTGAGAAGAAAACTGCGTACCTCGATCAAAAATAATATATATTGGTGCTCCGTACAACTTAACTATCTCTTGAATAAACAACTCGGTATAATCATCTCCTGAATAGATAGTCTTTATAGGCAGGAAATGAACAGACTTGGCCATCCTTTCTATAATGATCCAATTAGAATCGAACTAATTTTAAGACCATGGAAGACCTATAATGAAATCCACATTACTTATCTCCTACTTCCACATAAGCAATTCTATCTCTTAGGATGTGATAGCCAACCTCAAATTTTCAACCTTAACTTGTTAACAAATAACAAATTTAATAATAAAATTCACCACATCTCTCTTGAGATTATTCAACCAGTAGATTTCCTTCTTGTTATGATATATTATGGTCAAATAGGAATGAACTGTATATCTGGACTCGTGAGATTTGCCCAAAATCCTTTCCCAAGCCCATTTACATTATGAACACATAACCTTCCTTGGTATCTTAAGATTCCCTCTCCCCAAATCTCGAAAGCCATAGCCTTTTTCTAACCCATATCATCTTTGATTTGTATTAGTATGGGGCCCAAAACCTATTTCTCCTTAACCTCAACACGGAGAGATAATTTAACCACTTCTTTAATGATTACCCCTCTATCCTTGGAATCCAAAATATGAACTCCTAAATAAGCCGTTTAATATCCTTCACCATTCCTATTTCCTCCCCTTTAATATAAGATAAGCTCCCCATGTACAACTTGCTAAGAGCATCAACTACAATATTAGCTTTACCTGGATCATAGTGCAACTTTATATTATAATCCTTATGCAATTCAAGCCACCGCCTTTGGCATAAATTTAATTCCTTCTGTGAAAACATATATTGCAAGCTCTTATAGGCTGAATAAATGTCCACATGCACCCAATACAAAGAATGATGCCAAATCATCAAACCAAAGACCATAGCCGCAACTCTAGATTGTGAATATGGTAATTTCATTCACAAACTGTAAGCTACTTGGAAGCACAGGATACAACCTTTCTATGATATATCAGTACACAAACTAGTCCCATAAGAGATGCATTACAATACACAACAAAACACTCAGTAGCCTTGGATAGGTTCAAAGCAAGCGTAGAAGTCAACTTATTCTTGAACTTCTCAAAACATCCTTAACAAGCATCAGAGCATAAAAACTTAACCTTATTATGAGTTAAATTCGTCCACAGAGAAAAAATAGATAATAAACTCTCCACAAATCTCCTATAGTATATGACCAATCCCAGGAAGCTCCTAACATTGGTAGGAGTCGTGGGTCTAGGCCACTTTTTAATTGCCTCAACTTTTTAGGGATCTATCTTGATCCCTTTACCAAAAAAAAATATGGATGAGAAAAGTCACAGCACTTAGCTAAAATTCACACTTAGAAATTTTTTTATTTAATTTTTGTCCTTTAGTGTTTGCAACATAATTTAGAGGTGATAGGCATGATCCTTTTTGCTTTTAGAATACACTAAGATTTCATCAATGAAGACTATATCAAATATATTAAAAAAAATTAAACACCCAATTCATAAGATTCACGAAAGCAGTCAGAGCATTCGTCAACCCAAATGACATAACAAAAAACTCATGGTGACTATACCGAGTTCGGAAGGCAGTATTGGGAATATCAAACTCCCTAGTTTTCAACTGATGATAACCCAAATGAAGATCTCTCTTAGAGAAACACTTAGCATCATGAAACTGATCAAAAAGGTCATCAATCTTAGGGAGAGGGTACTTATTTTTTACTGTAACCTTATTCAACTAACATAGTCTATACACATCAAAACTAACCCATCTTTCTTTCACGTGAAAAGCATAGGATTACCCCATAGAGAAACATTAGGATGGTGAAACCCTTATGTAGAAGATACTTTAATAGTTTTCTTAGTTTCTTTAGCTCAAGCGGAGCCATCCTATAAAGAGGAATGGAAATGTGATGGGTATTTGATATAAGGTAAATTGGAAATTTTATTTCCCTATCGAAAGGAATTCTTGGAAGATTATCGAGAAAAAACTTCAGGAAATTCATAAACTACAGGGATAGATGAGAAAGTGGGGCTCTTAGATTTAGAATCCTTAACCCAAACTAGATGATACAAACATCCATTGGAAATTAATTTTTGGGCTCTAAGATAAGATATGAACTTCTATTTTTAAGCTAGAGAGATCGCCTCCCATCCTAATACCGGTTCAATAGAAAAATAAAAGGTGACCTTTTGAGTTCTACAGTCTTAAGAAGCATAGCATAAATCGAGTCAACCCATCCCCAATATTACATAAAAATCTATAATATAGAGTTCTATCAAATCCACCAATGTCTCCCTATGAAGAATGGACACCACACAACCCCTATAGATTTTTATAGCAACAATAGACTCACCTACAGGAGTAGAAACAAAAAAGGGGCCGAAAATATTTTTAGGACTACAAACAAAGTGTACAACCACATAAGGGATCACATAATATAGGGTAAAACCTAAATCAAGAAAATAATAAACATCAAGGGAAATCATTTGTAACATACTAGTGACAACATCTGGGGATGCCTTGGATTCCTGATGAGTTGCCGCATAGAGGTGATTTCAACCATTGTCAATACCTGCTATGGAAGCCTTAGGTGTAGGAGCCAAGAAATGGTGATCGAGAACTTATTACCTCCAGTGGCCACTCTAGTTATAGGACAATTCCGTCATAGATGACCAGACTGACCATAATTAATGCATAAATTCCTACACTCCTCATAATATCTATAGTGAAGCTGTCCACAAAATCAAAAAGAAGGATACGGTGGGGCTGATTGAGCTCCACCAGCCTGAGGCTGGCACCTTGTGCCTTAGGACCACTTTTGGATAAAAAATGATGATTATCTGAAGGATTAGTACGCAGAGCACTTGTTGATAAATAAGACTTTCACTAGTTCTTCTTAATCCATAGCCTACCATCTTTCCCATTATTCTGTTGATTTGAATCCTGCTATACGTATCTTAATTCCTTGCTTTGCCTTTCTCCCATTTTTGTCTACTTTTTTTTCTCATTTTGAACCTATTGCATATACACAACTTACTTAGATGTGTCCATATAATTATTCAACATAGTTGCCTTACATTCTAACACCAAATCAAGAGATAATCCAAAATCAAACTTTATCATTCTTGATCTTATATTATACACCAGCTTCGGGGCATAACAAGATAGTTGATGAAATATTAGTTTGTACTCCTTAAAATTTATCCAACCTTATTTAAGATTCACAAACACTTCAGCCTTATCCTCCCTAAATTATTGAAGAAAGAAGTGACCAAAAAAGTTACTTGAGAAATCATACCATACAACTACATTAGTATCTTTACCACTCAGCTCTTTCCACTCTACATACGATAGAAAAGCTACCTCATTTAACTGGTAAGTATCACATTTCACACCCTCTAAATCTCTAGCATGCATAACTATAAAAATTTCCTCCATCTCATCAATAAACCCATGAGGATCCTTCTCAACCTTAGATCCTACAAAGGTTAGGGGATTCAAACTTATAAACTGGCCAACTCGAGTGACCTTGGATGAACTGGAAACAGGTCTAACATTATCAAATCGACAAGACTATGATGCCACAATCTAAGAAAGAATATGGATAGACTAAAAGAATGCCACATTTGAAATATCTCTCTAAGGTGACTGAGTATGAGTATCACTAGTCCATGAAGCCCGAGAAGGACTATTAGGGACTAGTGGAACCCCATATGGAGCAGTTGTGATGACCCTACAAGTTACTTTCCATATCTCCATCTATTTTTGTTGTTATATATTTTATATAGCTTACCCAACTCATTTATAACTAGTTAAGACTGACAATTTAATCATCGAGCAGTTCGTTTGGTTTTTAGAATCAATTCCCTATTATGAAGTCCTCGATAGTTCTAAATGTCCATCGGGTTAAAATATTAGTAGGACGATCTAGTATGTGAAATATGACTATGCCATCAGCTCTATCAATTTTAGGCTAAGTCAACCCTTGCTTTGTATCTCGTGGAACTCAAGATCATTTTGGCCTATTAACCAAAATGTTTAAAAATAAAATATAGGTGTGAGACCCATATTTGGTTGAAACGACCACAGATGAAAAATTTAATTATGCCATTATGTACATAACATCGAATTTGGAATGGTTACATAGTTTTTTGACATATACGAGATTCTAAATGAATCCTGAGCACCCAGTTGGGCCCATTTTGGACTTGGAAAATTTGTTGCATTAGAAAATTTGGTGCCACCATGATAGCGGTGTCTATGTTGCGATCACAAAAATTCTAATCTAGCCAACCTATTGATATTACAAGGCTTTAGTTATGATCATTATTTGTGTATGCAGGCCAAATATAGTGTGATTGCATTTGCAACTCCTGAATACCTTGACTGGTTATAAAAGGACCTATTTTTGATGAATTTTTCTATTCTTCATTATTTTCTTGAGAGCTAAAAACCCCAAATAGTTTGAGGGATTAAAATTAAAACTTGGTGGTGATTGGGAAGTTAGATTAACATCTATTTTCACGATTATCTTTCAATTTGAGGTAAAATTAACCCTTTTCTTAGTGAAATTTCTTGATTTCTTTCTCAAAACCCCAAAAACTTTAAGGATTTATTTTAGCCCCAATTTTTCTTGGTTATTACCAATTTTGTAGGGTAATGATTCCTTGAGTATGTAAGAATGTTGGGTTTGTTTTTGCAATGCAATTTCCATAAGTCTAACCTACATGGGGGTTTTGATGTGATGTGTAGACCCAAAGTAAAATAGTGGAATTCGGGTATCGTTATTCTCATATTGATGAGTAGAATGTATTTTTAATAGATTAAAATCCTTATTAGGCTTCTCAATTAGGAAAATTAAGGGATTAGTAGTTCATTGAACTTTGTTCGTTGTCGAGGTAGGCTAGGTTTATCTCTTGTTAGATTGAGTTATTTCATAGTATTCATACTATATTATGTTAGATTTGGGATAGTTTTTAGGTTTTAGATTAATGAAATTCAATACTTGGGTTAGTTAGGCTATTTAGGCTAATTTGAAACCATAGAGTTGAAACTTTGACTTGTTTCCTTATGGTTTAGGTGAATTTGGCTTCATCACTCATGTTTAGCATGAGAATGCCTTAGATTACTCATAATAAATAAAAATTCATTCAAAACTCATGCTTATGGTAATATTGGCCTTATTTTCTTACACTAACGAAGGTTTTCTTAGTTTCCATTGGACTTAGTTAATGTGTTTGGAAAGAATCTCTACCTTAGGACTAATTAGGGCTTGTTAAATATCTACAAGTTGATTTATATTCCTTAATCCTAGTTCAGGTAGAATTTACCTAAAATGTAATGTGAGGAATAGAAGTGGACTCTTAACCCACTTTAGGCTATTATATATGGTAGTTTGATGAACATTTTCTTGTTATTAGACTCTTGGAAATGTGTATTGAGGCATATATAGTGAAATCTTTATACTTTATGGTTATTTTGGTTAATCTGAAGGTTGAAGTCTATTAATTATGTTAACATTTATGCTATTGATGATACTCCTTATATTGTTGATTACATATATATTCGGTTCGAGTTTGGAAAATGATTATGTTATTGATTATATACATATCCCAATTCATGTTCGGAGGATGATTATGGAACTATTGCTAATTAACGGTTCAAGGTCGGCTATTAATTATTTAATGGTTCAAGTCTGGATATTGAAAATATTTACTGGTTCTAGTTAGGAAATAAATATTATGCTAAGATGATATACTTTTTATGATTAATGATATCGAGGTGTGAGACTGAAAATAGAAATTTTGCTAAGTTAGAAAATGAGAAAATGCTTATAATGAGGCATGACATAAATAAACTCCAGTGGTAAAATGACTAGTTGACAAATGATAGTTGAAAAATGATGACTAGTAGATATTTGATGACTAGCCGATAATTGAATTAGTGATAAAAGATGGATAGTTGATTAATGAAATAGTATATAAATGATGATAAGGTTGTTATATTTTGGTATAGTGTAGGATGCGGGTACTTTGTCATATGTCGTTAAATTGTGAAATGATAGTTAAACAACAAGTTGGTTATTTGTAAGCGATGAATGGTTGTTTTATTCTATCTTTGAGTGAACTCTCTGGGCGTATAAGACTCTGTGATGAGTTCTTTACTTTACCTCAGTAATTGTCATATGGGAGCCAATTTTGTAGATATGATTGTTTGTATTGAAGCCTTATGTTATGTTATTATTCCGATTCATTTACATATCTATGTACAGTAATGTTAGAGATATTTCATGTTTATTTATACCTTGAATTAGTTATGTTATCTTGCATGTTTTCATACTTATATCATAATTTATCTTAGTCTACCGCTGATGCATACTGAGTACCCATTATTTTGATACTCATACTACACTTTTGTACCTTTTTGGTGCAGATCTGAGTGCTAGTTACCGCCATTGATTCATGTTCACGCGGTGTTGATATCTGAATATATAGTGAGCTCTTGGAGTCCAAATCGCCCATTTTTTTCTATCTTTCAATATACAATCTTTTAATTTGAGGCATGTCTATTGACTACTCTAGATACCTGGGTTGTATTTCTATTGCTACATACTCTTCTACATGCTCTTCCAGGTCGTGGGATGGTATCTTGTATTGACTGATTTTATCTATTTAGAACAGTTGGCTTATTTATATATTATGTTTCTGAAATTCATATATGTTGGGCAGTTTCTATCAAATTAACCTATTGTGTTAGCTCCAGATTATGGTTTGGCTTACCTAATGGCGGGATTTAGTAGGTGCCATCAGGACACATAAATCGGGTTGTGACAGTGACACAGTAAGGAGCAGGATTCCTTGACCGAGTCCACTCCATGGGTAGGGCAGATTTTATTTGCATTTCCCCGAGTGGGACAAAGGTTTTAGTTGAGTTCCTATGACCGTTAGATCTTAGAGGAGGCATGATCTGAAATGTGAGTAAGCCAGGAGTTAGAAAAGTTTCATGATAACTAGAATCTCTAGCATGAAGTGGAACACAATAAAGGGAAATATTTCCAAATGTGTAATAGTGTCCCCCTTATAAATGTAACGTTCTACACACCCATAAAAAGGGACTCTACTTGACACGGCTTTGTGAAAACTTAGTTACCCCGAACAATGATCTGATACCAAGCTTGTGACAACTCAAACCCAAGCGTGGTCATGATAGATGTCCTAAGCCTACCAAGGAAAAATATAATCTTCTTATTCATACCTCATGAGCACAACAATAAGAATAATAGATAGTGGAAGCCAACTAAGATATCAAAATTAAATCGATAGGTAAAGTGGAAGTCTGTAAGTCAAAACATAACAATCATAATATCCCAATACTGTCCAAAGCCTATAGTGCAAGCATATCAACAGATTCAAGAAATTCCCCGTACTATGAAAAAAAAATCCATAAGTATGAGAAAATATAAATAAAACTAAGTAAAAGACTAGGCATTTTGAAGGATGGATGCTCACCACTTCACAGCTAATCAACAGGAGTAACAAACCACCTACGTTACACAGGATCAATAGAAAATTCCTCAGAACCTACATCATGAAATGATGTAGCATTCGGGGATGATCAGTAGGGAGAACACCGGAATGCATCTTAAGGGAAAGGGTTAAAATAACGCTTTCACCAAAAGTCCAGTTATAAACCATATGAACAACACTTATAACATATATATAGGATGTCAGGATATGTAAAAGGTTCATGAAAAATGATATTTTAAAACATTATCATGAATTATGTAGATCGTATCGATATTTCATGCACCCCCAGGGTATATGTGTCTGGCTCCCTCAGCCGGAAGGGCCCTAGTCCATGTTAGCCGTGTGTATTGAGGAATGGCTAAAGACATATGATATACATCCAAAATATTATGTGTATCCAAAGAAAATGGTCATATAGAGCCCTCTACATCGGCAAACATATTTTCCAGTAATTGACCCCCTGGGACTACACCTTCTCGGTAAGCTACACTATTCACTTTAAGCCCAAATTACAATAATTTGCACATAACTCAAAGCATTAATCAAGGAGTATTTTATTTAGTCATTTCCAACTTTGTATCATAATACCAATATGCTTTCAAGATATTTCATTTCTGCCAAACCAATCCAATTAACCAAATTAACTCGAATTATCAATTTATAATCCAATCCATAACCATCAAGGGCATCCAAATCCCTTTTTTATTCATTTTTCCTTTAATGCAATGCAATTTGTTTTTAAGTATAAGTTAAATTATGTAATAATCTATATTCAAAACCAATATTAAAAGGTGCGTTGAGATTATTTCCACTACAATACAAAAGATCGATCAATTTGGTGAAACCTATGTCACCCGTTTAAACCATTATATTAATGCCCCAATTCAGTTACAAAAGCTATCAATTAAAGTATGACCAATCAATTAAAACATGGAAAATAGAATGTATGTGTTAACAACCAAAAACCCTTAACTTAATTTCCATCCTATCATTTAAAACACATGAATATTGAATAAATTTATGCCACAATGTAAAATATAAGTTAGGGAAAAAGCAACATGCCTGAATATTAAAGGAATTTGAGGTGAATTGAGGTTTAGAGCTTGGAGGATGAAAATCCTTGAGAAAACCTTGAGTTTCTTGTCTTGGAATTTGGAGAAGAGAGAGCAATGTATAATTTTATGAATTACGGGATTTCTGGGGTTTATGGATAGTTTAAGATGTTTTTAAAGTGAAAAAGGGACCAAAACGTCCCTACCCCAAGCTCAAAATAATGAATTTGGAAAAATTTACATATCAATGTGGAATGCCTCGATCACGAAGGGTAACCAATGTATCATACTCTTATTGCGGAGGCTAAGTAGTGTGACATGCCACTACTACAGACTCTCACTACCTTGGGGACCTAAAATGGCCCTGAACTCCTTCCAAAAGTTCTAAAACTTTCCCAAAACACCCCTTTAACATCCCTTATAGTAACTCAAGTCAAAATTTAACATTACGTACGTGGAAGGGTCAAAATAAACTGTCCAAAATTTTCTGAGGTCTTATTGCTGGACTTGCTTAAGTAGTCTAGGAGTAGGTCTAACGTATCCTGAATATCGGAGATGTAAAAAACATGCTAGGTAGTATGTTTCAACCTTCACTGGACATGCTTGAGCAGTTCAAGCGTAGGTCCAATGCATATTGAACACTGGTAAGCCCGATCATAAGCCAAATCACTGACAGGATGCTCTAAAACCATAGTGACCTAGAGAAGTTGCAAAGCTCTCTAAATTTCACATAGAAATGATCCATCTTGCTAATCTTTTCTCATTATCATTTTTCAATCTTCATCATCGCAAATATTTTCTTTTCCTCAAACATTAAAAGTTTTTCAACCTTACTTCAACATTTTCACTTCTTTCACAAGAATTAAGCTCCGTGTACTTCAAATTGACATTTGTTTAATTTTTTTCTCCTCTTTTCAATCAAGTGAATGGTATGATATTTAATGGTTCTATCTTTGAATTAGGTTGAAAGTGGAAATGGTTCTTCATAGACCATGAATTTCTTTTTTCATTTGAATTTTAAATTAAACTTTTTTAGTCAATTGTGGTTTATTGGGTGAATAGTTTTACACGTATACCTTATTTTACTTGCACAATTGAAAATTCTTGCTTTTTTCGTACACTAGTGCACCATGTGTTCAATGAAATACCCACTTGAAGTTTGATTGCTACATTGAGTAATGGGTGATCTAATTGGGTTAATATGAGTGTCAATGATGTGTTTGGTGTTGAATTGGTGAATTGGGCTTGATTACATAAGCTTTTATTCTATTTTTCAAGATCTTACCTTTCATGCACACCATATATTTATTAAAACATAAATAAGAGAGGGATGTCTTGATTGTTACTAATCATTAATGTTTTCATTCTCAAGGCATAAATATGAATCCAATTGCTCCTTAATAGTAAAAAATTGGTGGTTTTTTGTTTAGTTTGTTGATAAATGTTTCTTCCATGGTTTTATCGGTAAAACATTCTTATAAATAGAACTCATGGGTAAAGTCATAGTAACCTGAGAGATACGAATGCATGCCTTGACCTCTAATAGATCGGGTGACATCATTCTTAAGGGTATGGGGTCATTTTTGTTTTTGTTGGTTCCATAGCTTTTCTATGACTTAGAATGGTGAAATGTGAAGAATGTGTGACAACATAGAGTCTAAAAGGGTGAGTCTTGTTGTGAATGAGTCCCATGAGGCGTAACGATAAAGTTACCTTGCATCCACCTTCAATTTTCTTTAGTTTTAATTTCTTTATTAATATATAAAACCCCAAAAATATGTTTTTCCTATTTTCTTTTGTTTTTGTTTTGATTTTTTCCTTTTTCAAAGGTATGCCTCCAAGGATGAATTTGCCACAGGATTCTAAGAAGGGCACCGCTTTGGATAAGGAAAAGGCATAAGCTATAATTAATAAGGGCAAAGAGAAAACCTCTAACATGATCTAAAAAGTCCCAAAGTTTCAAACCAATATGAGTTACCTTTTATAGGGCACCCACTTAATGGAGCCCAGTCTAATGAGGCTCCTCCTAAGAAAGTAAGACCACTCACTGACATGGACCTAAGCGCCTAGTGCGCCATTAGGAGTCTTTACCCTCATATACTATCTTTCTATTTTGTATTGGGACAATGCGAGGATTTTTACGGGGGGTCTGACATTCTTATTATCATATAACGGTTTCTACCTATGGTTTCAATTGATGGCATTAGTTTGATCGATTCTACAAACATACTCATACTCTATTTTTATATTTTACATTTGTGTTGTTTATTTAATTTGGCCTTCATAGGTCTTTCACTTTGATGCTTATTTACTTTAGCCCTCGTGGTGTTTGTTCCTCATTGTCGACATGGGTTTGGATTGGCCCTAATTGGTTATACTGATGATAGTTTCAAATGGTAACCTTCTTTTCAGTTTTGTTTTCTACAATTAATATTAATGCAATACTAGAATTTGTCACGCATTCTTCTTATTTCCTTTTGTATATACATGTCCAGTTAACTACTACGGTTTTATTCAAAATACGTTTCTTTCCTAAAGATCTTTTGTTTTTATTTTTAGTTTAGTTACTTTGTTGAAACTGAGGGATATTTGACCCCTGATTGATGATAAGATGACATCCTTAGGTGAAGTATCTACTCATTTGAATTGATTAGGAATAGGCAAAAGTTCAAAAATACTTTCAAAATGTTATTGGAAAGGAATGAAATGATTTTAAGAAAACCAAAAAATATAGTTTTCTTTTTGAAAAAGAACAAGGATGTTTATGAGCTTTCTCATGAGTAAGACCACTAAATTCAACTTTTGTCTCTCTCTTTAAAAGGATGATTCTTTGATTCAGCGTAACCAATTAAGCTCAAGTAGCTCTTATTGGTTAGGAGACTAACCTTTTACTCTATGAGTATGATGCCATGTGTGGTGAGATTTTTTGAATAATTCTTGTATATACGTGTATTGTAAAACATGCCTCGAGTGTTTCCAAAAAGAAATCCTAGGAAATCTTGGTTTGGAGGATGACTAGAGACCATTTTGACCCGTCATATAGACAAATTCCCACTTTAAGATTGTTCCCTAGTTAACCCTTTTGAGCCTTTGCCCATTTTTCTTTGTTCTTGTAATGATAACCATGCTAAAATACTTAAAACCTTTTGAAAATCTCCCTTTTGGCATATAACCCTATTAAATTCATCAAATGCATATAAATAATGAATTATAGGCAAATAAGTTTGGAGGGTTGTGTATTTGGGAGAATAATGTATGGATGGTTCAAACTCCAAATTTGGGGGGAAAATGTAACATGCTAATATAAGCAAAAAAGGTGTGTGTAAGGTTGTCAAATCATGTGATTAAGAGACACAAATATGCTTGATGATAAAGATGAATAGAATAGCCCATAGAACTTGAAAAAATTTAGACAAATGAGGGGCTAAGAAGAGCTTAAAGTTAGAAAATCTCTAAAAAAACTCAAAGAAGTGAAAAAGAAAATGGTGAGTTGTATTTGCTTGGTATATGCTAAGATAAGGGTTAGGGAAATAAAGAAAATGGTCTTAAGATGTGTAAGATGGATAATTTTAAAATTTTAGGGTAGAAAGGGATGAGAGATTGCGCTGAAGGAGGTCTTTTAGTCACTTGGTCCATATATTCCTTTTGTACCTTAAATCTTCATCTAAACCAGGAAGACCTTGGTGATTCCAAACTAAGTTAGTCTACATTAGTGGTGAAAAAGACAAAGGGAAAGCCTGACAAGACCTAATATTGGGCCTTGTCGGATGGGCATCTCAAGCCCAAAAGGACCAAAGATCGCCCCGTAACCTAATCTAACCATCATATCAATCCACAATTGTCTGATGAACCCCGACCATATAACAAGATAGTGGAAACAAGACTAATAATCATATCTTAAGAAACGTCTAATCAATCCATTAATATAAACAAGCTAAACCAACATGCCCAAGTTCACAGTCATCTACAAAACCTCTACAAATTTGATGCCTATAATATGTTGGGACAAGCCTCACACAATAGCCAAAACCAAGTCTAATACTAGTCTATGCATGAGATAGAAAGACCCTAAAATGTATGACTTCCGAAGTATGGAAGCTTACCACTTCAAAGTCAACACACGAACCGCTCGAACACCTAGTCACTGCACAGGAAGAGAAAAAGAATCTCTAACTCTGCTGTCGCATGGGGACACAAGGTCCGGATATGATTAGCGGTTGGAGCACTAGAATATAACTCAAGGATAAAGATAAAATAATGTCACGATTCAAAACCAAATCATATTATCACATACAACCACATTTATATACATAGGAATATAAGTAGATATATAGATACATCGAGTTTTGGGAAAGGAAATAATGCCGTAGCATGCATTCCGAAACATCCAATCAAGATACATAAAGTGGAGGACTCTAATCTTTCATATACGTAGATTAGGGAGTTTAAACTTCCTGGTTAGATTAAGCAAGAGGATCCTAACCTCAATCCGCCTTATTAAGCAAGTGGACTCTAACCACAAGTCATCAAATCAAGCAAGTGGACTCTAACCACAAACTGTTTTATCGGACAAGTGGACTCCAACCACAAGCCATCTTTTAAAGAAAGTGGACTCTAACCACAAGCCACACGACTATTACTAGTCCACGTTGAGACTCTAAACCTTTTTCCATGCATTCACATCCACTTATTTCAATATTTAAGGACTCTAACCCACTTAATAATTCAAGCCTTCAAGTCAACAATTCAACACCATACATAACCACAAGGTCTTTATGAACCATTTATCAATCGATAAATTTAATAGGACAACTACTTAGTTTCAATCACCATTCAATTCGCATTGTGGTACTCAAGACCTTTACCAAACCATTCATTCTTCATTAGCATTCTTATACCAAGCTTTTGTTCAAACACAATTCCATTTCATGTTTTGGGGAATCAACCCTCTTTCTAACTAATCAACCTCCAAGTTACCAATTAGCTCATTACATGACCAACAAGGACTTTACAAAGTCATTTACCATACACCTTTACTCATTAAGTCATTGCCTTAGTTCAAAACACTATTAACATATAACTAGTTATTTCTCTTAGACATCTTCATAAAAACCTTGAGGGCATACCATTACCATGAGCAAAATCAAAGTAGAAATCATCAAGCTTAGGTTTATTCATGACCAATTTGAAAAACCACTATCAACAAGCACCTGCATGTACAAACCATCACTAAAAACATGTATAGACACAAATTTAAATAAGAGTAAATAATACTCATCACTATGCATCAAAACCCTCAACATTGGGTATCAAAACCCACAATTCAAGAATTAAAATCAATGTTTAAAATGCATGATACTTGAGAATAAAAATGAGGGAAGAGTCACATGCCTTATACAAGATGATTCATGAAAAGAAATGAACTTTTTACCCTATAAATGAACACCTCATGAAACCCTAGCCTCAAATATTATTTAAGAAACTTAGAGAGTGTTTTGATCTTGTCCTAGAGTAGAATGAAGGGCCAAAAAATTTTATAAGTCATAGGTCATAAGGTCTTAGGGGTGGAAAAGTCTAAAATGTCCTTAGCTTAAAAGCTGAAAATTGAACCTAGGAGGGTACGACTCACCTGCTCAACTGTACCCTAAGGTACGAGTGGTACCCTTACTCATACCCTAGGCCTCACTATTGACCTTTAAATTTTCCATCATATGACTATACATTCATTACTCGTACCATAAGGCATGAGAAGTACCAACTCGTACCTAACTGCAGAATACTGTAGATCAAACACAAGACAACATACTACGACTCAAGAGAGACCAATCCGTACCTTTGATAGAGTGTTATCAACCTAAATTTATCATGATACGATAGGGTAGTACTAACCATACCCTAGCATACGAGAGGTATTCTTAATCATACCCTACCCAGAATCTCACTTAGGAAAATATCTTAGGTTTTAAAGCCAAGGTGAATCAATTCTACCCCACTAGGATCATACGTCCTTTAATGACGGGTAGGTCAAGCACAAGCAGGCATTAACACATCATTACACATAAAACCAAACTTCAGTTACATTAGAAGGCAAAGATAGATAACAAGGATAAAACACATGCCATGATCATTATCAGTCATCCATCCATCCTATTGACTTTGGGACTCAAAGCCACTGTATATCAAAACTCTTGCTCAATTAAAACATTACGGACTTGAACCCATTACTTATCAAAGACATAAATCGAGTTAAGAATATTAACACATACCTTAAGCATTAATTTCCATAATGCGGAACAACTGCAGATACTTGGACTTCATGTCCTCTTCCCCCTCCCAAGTGGCTTCCTCGAACTTTTGGTTCCTCCATAGAATCTTTAATGAATCCATCTCTTTCATTTGCAACCGTCGAACATGTTGATATAAGATCCACACCAGGATCTCCTATAGAAAAAAGAGTCTGAAATACCAACATCCTCCAAGGGAATAACCAATGAAGGATCACCCATACATTTCTGCAACATGGACACATAGAATACCAAATGGATGGAGCTCAAACTAGACAGAAACTCAAACTCATAGGCAATCTTACCAAACTTCTTCAAAATCTAATAAGGACCAATATATCGAGTACTAAGCTTCCCCTTCTTCCTAAACTCCATCACTCCCTTCATAGGAGATACCTTTAAGAATACCCAATTAAAAATATTAAACTCTAAATCCTTCCACCTCACATCCATATAGGACTTTCAGTGACTTTTAGCTGCTTTTAACCTATCACAAATCACCTTCACCTTATCCAAGGCTTAGTGAACCAAATCAGGGACAAGCAACTTACCCTCACAACCCCATGCCACCCTATAGGCGAACTAGTCCTCCTACTCTACAATGCCTCAAAATGCGCCACACCAATGCTAGAGTGGTAACTATTATTATAGGAGAATTCGATCAAAGATAAATGGTTATGCCAAATACCACCGTAATCAATCAAGCATGTATGGATCATATATTCCAAGGTCTAAATAGTCCTCTTTGCTTGTCCATCTGTCTGTAGGTGGAAAGCAGTGCTAAGGAACACCTTAGTTCCTAAACCTTTCTGAAATAACTTCCAAAAGTGAGAGGAGAACAAAGTACCATGATCCTAAATGATAGAAATCAGAGCACCATGCAACTTCAAAACCCACACAAGATATAACTTCACATAATCTTCTGCCGAATAACTAGTCCTCACTGACAAAAAGTGAGCGGACTTGGTCAATCTATCCACAATGACCTAAATAGAATCTCACTGATTCTGAGCTCGGGGAAGACCGGTGATGAATTCCATATTGAATGCCTCCCACTCCCATTCGAGAAACTCAATCTCTTGGTACAAACCTCTAGGTCTTATGTGTTCAACTTTTACATGTTAACACACCATACATTTAGCCATAAAGCTAGAAACATCTCGTTTCATATTATTCCACTAATAGAACTCCCTAAGATCATTATACACCTTCATAGAATCGGGATGACTAGCATACTGAGATCTATGAGCCTCGGCCATAATCATTTCCCTCAGTCTATTGATATTGGAAGAGCATAGCCTACCTTGGTACCTTAAGATACCATCATCACTAATTGCAAAATTAATAAAATTTTGTTGACCCACACTATTCTTAGTCTTTATCAAATTAGGATCAAATATTTGCTTATCCCTTATCTCCATAACAAGAGACAACTGTGATACCTGATGCACAAATGCACCACTATTCTCAGAGTCCGTGAGACAATCTCTGAGAATAGAAAAACGATGAATGTCCTTTAACAAATCCCTCTTATCCTCATCCACATGAGCTAAAATCCTCATTGATAACTTGCTAAGGCTATCAGCAACTGTGTTAGCTTTATCTGGATAGTAATAGAAACTTATATCATTGTCCTTTATAACTCAACCTATATCGTTTGTCTGAGATTCAACTCTTTCTGAGTAAACACATACTGAAGGCTTGTATGATAAAAAAAGATGTCAATATAAACCACATCAAGATAATGTCGCCAAACTTTTAATGCAAATATGATGGCTAATAACTCCGAATCACGAGTAGGGTAGTTCTTCTCATGAATTTTAAATTGCCTAGAAGCATAGGCCACCACCCTACCATAATGCATCAATACACAACCAAGCCCAAAATGAGAAGCATTATAATATACCAAAAAACATTTATTACCCTCGGTCAAAGGCAAAATCAGAGCCAAAGTTTAGAGCCAAATTCAATTTATCTTTCAACCTCTCAAAACTACCCTCACATGCATCCAACCATAAGAACTTGACCTTTTTCTGGGTCAACATAGTTAATACAGTAGTTAATACTGAAAAACATACCACAAATCTCCTATAGTAATCGGCTAGGCCCAAGAAGCTCTGAATATTGGTTGGAGTCATAGGTTTATGCCACTTCTTAACCACCACAACCTTTTGTAGATCCACCATGATCCCCTCACTAGAGATAACATAACCAAGAGCCCTATTAAAAAGATGAATTCTTGACCTCGCCAAAGAGATTCACTTAAGATTCTAGCTGGCTTCCCAGACTTTTTTCAGCTGCTCTCGCTTGCAAGGAAAAGAGTTGATCTTCCTGTACTATCTGAGTTCACATTCCCTAATTCCGTTGCTATTGCTTGGCTAGCTTGCTTCGAAAGCTGTCATGTAAGAAAAAAAGAGGATTGCTAACAACGGGATCTCACAGACTTCACTCAAAACTCACACTTAGAGAACTCAGCATATAATTGATGATCCTTTATGTTTTGAAACACAACATAGAGGTGATCGACATGATCTATCTCACACTTAATATAGATCAAGATTGCATCAATTAATAAAATGGCAAACAAGCCCAAGAACAGATGAAAGACCCTATTTATCAAATCCATGAAAGTCGCAGAGGCATTGTTCAACCTAAAATACATAACTAGGAACTTATAGTAACCATACCGGGTCTTGAAGGTAGTCTTAAGGATATCCACTTCCCTAATCTTAAGCTGATGATACCCTAACCTATGATAAATCTTAGAGAAATACTTCACACCTTGAAGATAATAAAATAATTCATCAATCCTAGGAAGAATACTTATTCTATCTGTTCACCTTGTTCAATTGATGATAATCAATGCATATTCGAAGGGAACCATCCTTCTTGTGCACAAACAACACCAAAGCACCCCAAGGAGACACACTAGGACAGATAAAACCTTTGTCAAAGAGATTCTTCAGTTACTCTTTAAGCTCCTTCAACTCCATCGGAGCCATTGTAAATGAGGGACAAAAATTGGACAAGTATCTAGAACAAGATTAATCCCAAAATCAATTTCCCTATCGGGAGAAATACCAGAAAGGTCATTAGGAAAGACTTCGGGAAACTAATTAACTAGGTGAACAAATTTTAGAAACGAAACCTCTGAGTTAGAATCTTTAACTCAGAAAAAATGTTACAAACACCCTTTAGAAATCAAGTTTCAGGCTCTAAAATACGAGATGAACCTCTCCTTAGGCACTAAAGAACCCCTTTTCAAAACAATAATCAGTTCATTAGTAAATTTAAAATAACCATACGGATTCGACAATCTAAGGAAGCACAGCACGAATGTACTTTATTCATCCGCAGAATAACATCAAAATCGATCATGTCCCTATCAAGTCCACCAAAGTTTCTTTACTATCAACAGCAACTACACACCCCCTATAAACTCTTTTAACAACCACGGAGTCTCCTACCAGGGTAGAAATAGAAAAAGGAACCGAAAAACACTTAGGACAAAAAAAATGCATAGCCACAAAGGGGGTCACATAAGAGAGAGAGGACCCTGGATAAAGCAAACAATACACATCACGGTATAAATATTTCAACATACCCGTAACAACATCTAGAGAAGCCTCGGACTCCTACCGAGTAGTAAGTGCATAAAAGTGATTTTGTCCTTTGCCAATACACGACACAAAAGAAAAAGTAAAAGAAACACTTTTTGGTGCAGGAGCAGATAAAGTAGCAATAGAGTCCCTGTTGGCACAAGAATCCACTATAGAGGGGCACTCTAACTGCATTTGCCTAATCTAACCACATCTAAAACATCTGTTCCTCCCTTTTTCACACTGGCCATGATGTTGTTGGCCACAAAAAATATAATAAGTGTAGGAGGTAGCCAATTGGGCCTGAGATTAGGCACCTTTTTCCTGTAACTCACCTTTAAGATGATTCCAATGGTCACCTGATAGCTTCGGGTAATGATAACACTAGCTAAGGAGGAACAACCAAAACTTCCCTACTTATTTTGTAGCCACTTACCATCGTCTCTACTACTTTGCTCGAAAGGCCTAAATTTGTTCCTTTTCTTTTCACTAAACTCAACTTATTTCTTTTTCTCTCCCTTCACTTGTTGTGTATATACCACCAAACTAGAGATATCTATATCGTTGATAAACAATGTAGCCTTGCTCTCAAAGATCAACTCACGAGACAGTCGTAAAACAAACTTATGCATTCTAGCCCTCATGTTAAAAACTATCTCCATAGCATACAAAGATAATTGATAAAAGTTCAAGTCATACTCCTTGACATACATCCTACCATGCTATGATTAACAAACTCCTCCGAATTTGTTTTCGTCAACTCTTGAGAAAGATGTGGTCTAGAAATACATTAGTGAAATCCTCCTACAAAGATGACCCAGCAACATTACCCCTTGTCTAATCCTATTCTTTGTACCATTGGTATGCCACATCCTTCAGCTGATAGACTGCAAACTCCACCCCTTCCACATTAGTGGCATGCATAAATCTAAAAATCTTTTCTATCTTATCAAAAAAGCCCTGAGGATATTCCTCCACCTTAACACTAGTAATGGTTGAAGGACTCAACCTCATAAAATGGCAAACCCTTGTGGCCTCAAAAGATGGAGTAACAAATGCACCATGCTCAACATGAGAGGCCACCAACTAAGAAGTCATATGAATCGACTGATAAAACTCAACATTCGTCATGTAAGACTAAGGAACTAGGGGAGGGCTAAAGAAACTAGTGGAAATCCAGGACCATCAGGAACTAGACCTCTAGATCGAGTCTACACTCTATAAGTAGATGGTGTCCCATTAATATTATCCCCATTCGTGACGGATGGGTTTTCAAGAACTACAGATCTTCTTAGAGACATGATATGAAAGATGAGTGAATGGAAATCAGAAGGATCCAAGACCTTAAACCCTATATCTCAAATAAGACAACAAGAAGGTGAAACATTCCTAAATATCTCATAGCCTTTTTTATATAGGTGTGGCATGCTATACACCCATAAAATAGACTCTAATTGACATGGCTTTATAGATGCCTAACTGACCAAGAACGTAGTCTTTGATACCAACTTAACAAGACCTAAAATTGATCCTTGTCGTATGGTCATCTCAAGCCCAATAAATATACAAAATTGTTCTGTAACCTAACCTCACTATCACATCAATCCACAAATATCGGATGAACCTTGACCATATAATAAGATAGTGAAAACAAGACTGATAATCATTGCTTAAAAAGTGTCTAATAAATCAATTAATATCAATATGCTAAACCAACATGCCCATGTCTATAGTCACCCACAAAACCTTTACAATTCTGATGCTTATAATATTTTGGGAGAAGCCCCAACCAATAGCCAAAACTATATTTAATACAAGTCTACGACTAAAGATAGAAAGACCCTAAAATATATGCCTTCTGAAGTGTGGATGCTCACCACTTCAAAGTCAACACACAAACCGCTCGAACACCTGATCACTGTGTAGAAAGAGTAGAAGAATCTCTAGCTGCTATGTCATATATGGACATAGCTTTCAGAGATGGTTAGCTATTAGAGCACTAGCATGTAACTCAATTATAAGGACTAAATGGTGCTATTATTAAAAACCTAATCAAACCATCACATGCAACCACATTTATATACAACGGCATATATGTTGATATATAGATACATCGAGTGTCGAGAAAGAAAACAATGCCTTAGCATGCATTCCAAAACATCCAATCATGATATATGAAAATGACTCTAACCTTTCACTTACGTAGATTAGGGAGTTTGAACTTCCCAATTAGATTGAGCAAGAGAACTGTAACCTCAAGAAACCTTATTAAGTAAGTGAACTGTAACCACAAGCTATCATATCAAGTAAGTGTACTCTAATGATGTGTGAGCAGATGTTAACACATTTGAGGCTTTTAACTGAGAATATTGCAAAGTCTTAAGCAAGTTTTGTCTTTTGTGATTGTTTTCTCTTTGATATTGTAGTAAAAGTCAAGATATAGGACAACCAACAATAATAGAAGTAAAAGAGTTGATTTCTGAGCAAGTAGAGAGGGAAGTATAGCTAACGACTTATTGGATAAGTGGTTAGCATTGGTATAAGGTATCAGAGCTCCCATCAGCCTTAGACAGAGAATGATATTCAGCTGGAAGAAGTGACGACAACCTATGATAGGCCGTTGAAGTTGTAAGAAGCCGCTGGGCTTGTCATCAAGCTTAGGCAGTGATTGAGAACTTGAAGTAAAGAAGCAAAGAAAATTCTGATAAGTCATTACATGTCTGATAAACCATCAATATTCATAATCAGCTGAAGACATGACTTGTTCAAATGTGAAGAGGAGCTGACGACATTCTTGATAAGGCATCAGACTCTTGATAAGTCGTTACACACATCGTCATCTATCTGAGAAAATACTGTGATCTATGATTTTGTTTCCATAATTAGGCTGAAGTATTTAAAACATATGTTATGGTTTTTTAATAAGAGGGATGAAATATCTTGAACTTATTAAAAAGGAAAAGACACCTCTTTTTGGGGCTAAAAAAAACTTAGAATTCAATTTTCAATTCTTTGATTTGATTATGGGATATTCTTCTTGAATTTGGGACGAGAATCAATTTTTGACTACATCTTTTGTAAGTTTAGTCACTTTGAATTATGAATTCATTTATTGTTATTGCTTTCTCTTTCGTGTGGAACTAAAATTCACAACTAGGGTTGTGGGATCTATAATTACTCCTATATTGTCTTAATAGTTGGTTAGAGTTTGAGTGATTGTGGGAACATCTTGATAATTGTTTTGTAATAATTATTTTCTGTTCGTTGCAAACAATAGATCTTGCCTTATATTGATTTGCTCGAACTGAGAAATAAACTAAAGGTAGTGAATTATCAACGAGGATTTAGGAAGGTTAAGTTTCTATCTAATGATTAATCTTGTAACAAAATTGATCAATTTGAGATAAAATCAGTATGAATAGAATGATTTCCCAAGTTCGAGAGAATTAGGGAGTTCAACATCTAAGTAGGTTGAGAAACACTTAGATGGACTGTCGAAACTGATAATTTGGTGTTTCCCACAAGTCATGAGAACCCAATACTAAAGTTATTATTTAATGGGGATTAACAATCATAGTGATCAAAACCTTAGTTTCTCTTTATCATTGATTTGAACCGTTAAAATTTTAGCTTTGAGTTCTGAAGCAAGTTGATACTTTAATTATTGTTTGATTGATAAAACCCCCCATTTAATATTTTTGCAACATTTGTTTAGATTCAACATGTATCTATAATATCAAATTAGTTTAATCGCCACTCACATTGCTCCTCGTGGATTTGACGCCGACTCCAAAGTTGGGTAAATATATTGACAACGACCGCCTTGCACTAAATTGACGTGTAACTTGAGCGTTATAATGTAACAATAAGATTCCTTATCAAGTAGACTCTAACCACAAGACAATTTATTAGACAAGTAGAATCTAACCATATGCCATCTTTTAAAGCAAGTGGACTCTTACCATGAGCCATTGCATCAATTACTAGTCTACATTGGGACTCTAACCCTTGGTCTATGGATTCACATCAACTTAGTTTAACTTTCAAGGACTCTAACCCACTTAGCCAATTGAATACTTCAAGGATACAATTCCACACCATGTATGGCCATAAGTCCTTTAGGAAACATTATCAATCAATCACTTTAATAGGCTAATGTCTTAGTTTCAATCACTACTCAAGTCAAATTGTCGTCCTCAAGACCTTTACCAACCCATTCATTCTTGATTAGCACTCTTATACAAAGATTTAGTTCAAACATAATTTAATTTCATGTTTTGGGGACTCAAACCCCCTTTTAACCAAATAACGGACAAGGTTACCATTTATCTCATTACAAGACCAGCAAGGCCTTTACAAAGTTATTTTCTATGCTCCCTTACTCATTAAGCTATTGACTTAGTTCAAAATACTATTAACATGTAACTAGTTATTTCTCTTAGACATTATCACAAACACCTTGAGGGCATACCTTTACCATGATCAAAATCAAAGTAGAAATCATAAATCTTAGGATAATTCATGACCCATTTGTTAAACCACCATCAATAAGAACCCATATGTGCAAACCATCAGAAAATACTCATTACTATACATCGAAACCCTCAACCTTGTGTTTTAAAATCCACCATTCAAGAATCAAAATCAATGTTTCAAATACATGATAATTGAGAAACAACAAAGAGGAAAGAGTCATATGCCTTATAAAAGATGATTCATCAAATGAACTTGACCCCTTTAGCCTATAGATGAATATCTCTTGAAACCCTACCCTCAAATCCTGTTGGAGAAGTTTAGAAAGTGTTTTGGAATGTTTTGATCTTTTCTAAGTAAAGAATGAAGGTCCAAACATTTTTATACCTAATGGGACATAAGGGTTTAGGGGTGGGAAAAGTCTATAATGTCCTCAGCTTAAAAGCTGAAAATTGAAACCAGGAGGGTATGACTCATTTTACTCAATCGTTCCCTGGGTATGAGTGGTTGATAACGCTCAATCTACAGCTCTCGTGGGAGTGTAAAGCGGTCGTTAGCAAATATAGAACCCAACCTGGGTTGGGTATCGATCCCACAGAGAATAGCTTGGCCAACAAGCAAGAGAAATTACTAGACTTTTAGTGCAAGTCTCGTAGAAAAGGGGGGATTGTAGTATGTAACCAAAACAAGAATGTAAGAACTGAAAATAGCAAAATAAAGAGAGATTGTCACGTGTGTTGTAAACAATGAGAATTGAGGCGTTGGGGTTATGTCCACCTTCTGAGGTATACGTCTCTATTGGCTATGAGTGTGTAGAGTCTTGACATGTAATTGCTTATAGAGAATTGTAGTCGATGGTAAATCCAAGCGTCTCTCGACCTAAACAAGGACTATTTCACTTTAACTCTCTCGAGCTTAAAGCGTGACTAACGGTACGAATTCTCCAAGAAGTTAGTCCAGGTACGGCACTAGCTTTTTAATAGGAAAGGGTGTCCTACTACCTTGACATTATCTCTTTTCCAGACAAATAACTTTTCTCTCGAACAAGTCAGATGTTAGACTGGCGTTGGTCTATGCGTCTTCTTTTCTAGACAAATAACCTTTCTCTCGAACAGGTTAGATGTTAGAATGGCGTGTTCTTGTGTTTGAACCGCAAAGAATGTAGATTTAAGATGAAGAGAATAATGATATAAGCAATATACTTGTCTTGAACTCACAAACTCATAGCTATAGATAGTAACTCATTCGGCTTCCATAACCCCAACTAAGAGATTTAGTTACCCATGAATGCGAAGGATATCACGTTTTGCATGGTGGATGGCGTGAATAGTAGGTGTTTGGCGTGTGGTTTTAGTGATTCCGTAGCAAGTAACGATTCTCTTGTTGTGGAATTTAAGAGTAGAAGAATGAAGAATTGAGAATGGGTTGTAGGAAGATGTCTTAATTGTAAGGAGATGAATGAATTGTCAGAATGTCTCCCCCCTTTCTCCAAAATCTCTAACATGATAGGGTATTTATAATACTCCTATCCTACTCCTACTAAACTAATAAAATAAATAACCAAATCCTAATATACTAATGAAATCCTTGACCCAATTGTACTAGGGTAAGGTTACAAAATTATAATCCAAATAGAATGATGAAACACATAACCTAATTGCACTAGGTTAATGTATTATGGCAAAAATCCAGCTTTGTGTCTGTAAGTCCCAAAGTCTTCAGAAATGCTGTTTTAGCCCGGGACAGATTTTCCATGCAGCAGATTTAGTCCTTTATGCGTCCAGCTCCTTTCCATCTCGTTTGTGAGCTTTCTTTTGCGTCAAGTAAGCCATAAATTGCTGTATTTTGCATCATTTATACCTGAAACTTTCCTAATCACATTTGTTAGCTCATTTACAGGAAAAAGGACTAAAAGTGTACGAAATAGATAATTAGTTCTCGAAACTAGGCTAAAATATGGGCAAAATATATTGATATAGGCGCGTAATTTCGCCTATCATCAGTGGTACCCTTAATCGTACCTTATGACTTACCATGGACCCCTAAACTGTCCAATATACAAATACAAGTGTATAACGTATACCCTAAGGTACGAGAAGTACACTACGCTTAGTACCTAAGGAAGAATACTCTAGATCAAACTCATGATATCATACAACTTTCCATCTTATGACTCGTACCCTAACATACAACTAGGGAGAGGCCAAATCGTACCTTGGATAGAATATTATCAACCTAAATTGATCATCATAAGATAGGGTGGGTATTAACCATACCCTAACATATGAGAGGTATGCTTAATAATATGCTACCCAAAACCATAAACTTAGAAAAATATCTAAAGGTTCAAATCCTATGGTTCTACTTATTGTACTTGAATTTCTTTAAGAAAGTGAGTTTGAATCCTTTCATTATTTGAGCTCCTTTAAGAATTGAAATGTCTTGTGTGTATGGATCCAACTCTCTTATGTGAGTGGCATCATTCTTTGGGGATAGAGTGTGATGTCTTACTCTCAGTTTTGGTAAATTAGAAAGGTATGTCACCTTATAAAGATTAAGATAATGTTTGAAGATTTTCTGACACCTCTTGAGATGCTTTGTTGATTTGAATGGTTCATTTGATACAAGATTTCATCTTTGTTTTATAGTTGTGTGCTTATTGAAAAAAATTAGTTTACTTGTTGCATGAAATGTTTGGGAAGTCATTGTAGAGCTTTGTTATCTTAGTCCTTTAGTATAGATTTATGGTTGTATTTGAGTTGTAAATATCCTATCTCATTGAATTATTCTTGGTTTCTTGAGGACAAGCAATAGTTTTAGTTTGATGGGTGATAATTAAAATTTTATGACTTGCTATCACCTTTTAAGCTTAAATTATCATGCTTTTTCTTTGACTTATTATTAATCTTATACTAAATAATCAATTGTCCAAGTAAAGTTTGAAAAGGGAGGATTAGCAAGTCCTTCAATTAAATGAGAGGTCAAACATAGAGGAAAAGAGCTCTAAGGATCACATGGATGTGTTGGGAGGCCACCCGCGCAAGTGAGTGACCAAAATGAACAAAACAACCCCATTTACACCTAATCTACTATGGATTTGCTTTACATATGCTCTAGATCTGCGCTTCATTGTCTTTGGATCTTGTCAAGCAGATTAAGAGAAAGGTGGCATTTTTGTAATACTTGGCAAACGTGGAATTTAGGCTTAAATATGCATTTTTGGATCATTTTCATTATCTTTGAACCTTAGTGTATTACTCTTGAGTGAAGAACACATTAGACTGATTCCCAAGTGAAGGATTAGTACTTTACATTGGAGATTTATTGAAAATCAAAGCTCGTATTTTTATTCCCTTTATTTTTCATTGATCAATCTAATGGAAACTTTGGCATAACTTTACTATCTCTCTTTGTTAATAGGTAATTCTTCATTCTCTGGGTTATCCTTGAATAGTTTATGATTAGTGCCTAAATGTTGTTTATTTATCTTCCTAATTATCTATTTTTCATGGGTTTTGGATTTATCTAAGAATTAGGGATTACAAACTGCAATTACCTTTAACCCATATCAATCTTGAAAGAGGGGGCATGGGTGAGGAATAAATGTAAATAATAACATAAATTATTTAAAAATAGCATTTCTTAGACATAAGGATGTTAATTGAGGCAATACGTTGGTGAAATTATTACAATTAAGAGGTGTTCGAAAGAACCCATTTGTGAAATTTAGTATTTTACTGAAAGATTGATACTAATAACTCAAAATCTAGCCTACCTGTGTCTCCTAGATAAATTTAGATAAATTTCCAACTACCCATGCATGAGTTCATACCTAGAATGTCATAACCCCAAGGTTCACTCCTAATTGGTTACACTCTAAGTATTTTCAGCCTCAAGATAGTATTCTAAAAGCAAAGAAATTGTTACTATAAAAACATTCCAATAAATACCTATTTTACATTAATGTTTTTTATACAAATTAGGGGTCAACTCCTTGTTGACTTCTAACACTTTCAAGCCTAGAATTATGTGTCTTCACTCCCTGTGGTTTGAACCCAACTCCTTATTGGATAAATATATATTGATAACATCTGTGTCACAACGCAATTTCTCAAGTCGTGATGGCAGCTATCTTATCCTACTAGTAGGCAAGTCAAGCCATAGCCTAGAAAGATGGGCAACTAATATGAAGCAGAAACTATAAAAAACCAGATGTAATGATAACAACAGTAACAATAAGAAAAAACAAATGTGAACTTATTTAATCTATCAAAAATGAGAGAAGGAAGAGGACCAATTATACAAACAAATCCCTCCCAAGACCTGGTAGAGCCACTACTAAAAGATACCTAGAGTACAAGATAGAATCGAAAACATATAATATATATACAAGTGGTCTCAACTATAAAACACTAAACTAGAACTGATAGAGGAAGATCAACCTCAAACGACAATAAGCTCACCCTGTTCTGAATCAGTACTAGAATGTATGAATCACGTCAACATCAGCTGCTAGTACTCGAATATGCATCTGGAGAAAGATGAAGAAGTGTAGTATGAATACCAAGAAATGGGTACTTGGTAGGCATAATCGGTTAACAAAGCTTAATAAAAAATAAGTATAACTAAAATGTATGGTCTAATCTTTGACAATAGTAATATCGACAGAAAGGTAAATAACTATCAAGCTACACAAATGTATTATTATAACAACCCAAAATCATCTCCTGGAACGTCACACGGTGCTTAGCGCTACAAGTAGCCCCAAGTTAACCCTTTGAGCCTATCACTTCTAATAATAACTCATTCAAGAAGGAATATACAATACAAAAGTAACGCCCCAGAAAATGGGTCCCGAAGCGTCACACGGTGCTTGAGGCTACGAGTAGCCCCAAGCTAACCCTTTGAGCCATTTTCATTCATTTAAACACAAATATTTATAAGAAATATGCAGGATGTATGAAAGACTCACATAGCCCGAAGAAAATCATCATAATCATGAGAGGATGAAATAAGTACAATAACACATGCGAGTCATCATATAATTTGTCAATCACTTTCAGTTCATCAAGAATATGAATTCTCATAATATAAATATCATTTAAATCTTTTGAAAGAATAACTTTCACAATTCCACTTTCAAATCACTTCACCATTCACCATGGACACAAAGAAACACACACACACACTGGGAGATCCTTTAACCGACATAAACCATGTGAGCTACATGGAGCCCAACGTACAACCAACATTCAGAGTAGGACTATCGATATCAAATCCACACAAACTAGTGATCACTATAAAAATCAGCCTCAGGCTCACTCCTACGGGGGCACGTAGTTCTAAGGAAGTAAGGTAGCTTTATACCTCCCACTCAGTGTTAAAGATTTCTTCCGGACTTATCTCAGATCATTTAAAAGACAATCCACAACAAAACAATTTCAGCAATATATAAATATACATCGGGAGCCATCATGCTTCCCATCTATCAAAGTCAACCACGTTGTGGATTTCTTTCACACTCGAGTTCAAAATAACTCCATTAAGACCAAAAGGTCAAATCATTCAAAATATCTCAAATATTCAACATCAACGTGCTTATAACACACACTTTCTCAAAAAAACACAATTTCCAATGGGGATTCGCGACCCAAATATCAAAATTATGATAAATATCATTCAAGATTCATGCTTTATATCTCCACACATGTAAATTCATCTTTCAAAATTATAAACATCAAGAATTCATAATAATCATCATAAGATATGGGTTCATGCTTCAAATTTGTAAAAATCAAATAAAAATCATGCATTTATAAAGAAAATTACTTTTGGACACAAGAACGAAAGAGAGTTCTTGTTGAAAAACCCCACATGCCTTGAATGATGAACTTTAGATCGATACTCATTTTTGAGATGTTAATCGTGCCTTTGAATGATGGTTCTTGGAGTTCTTGAACTAGCAACTTAGAATCTTGAATAAATTTACAGAATTAATGGTGAACTTTGGAGGTTCTTGAAGTTGGATGTAGGAGCTTAGGGTTTTCTTTTTGAGGGAATTTGATGAAATATAACATATAATGCTTCTAATAGGCTTTAATATAGGGTTTGGATGGATTTTGGGTGAGAGAGAAAAACCAAAAAGCCCTAAAAATCGAATAATTCTCAAATCTGTCCTTTGGTGGACTGTTTTGATAGTATGAAGTAGATCAACCATAACGTTTTACTCCGATATCAAAATTGGATGAAACCAATTTCATTAGAAAGAGGACTCACAGAGCTTTTCGTTAATATATAATAGATCACCTAGATTATTATGTACAAGGATTTATGATCGTTTAAAGTTAGAGCAAAAATATGCTAGGCCTTAGTACTTTTTCTTGCACGTTTTACTGTTCACTACTATTCACAGTTCGATCAGAATGTTCATAACTCGTTGCTCGGGTGTCCATTTTTGCTGATCCACATATAGTTGGAAAGCTTATTTGATACTCTACGCAATGGTGGGTCATAATCTAAGATATTCCATATGGAAAATTTATATTTTATTCTAGAAGATAGAACCCAATAAGTTTACGCATAAAATTTCAACAAAAAATTTTTAGGGGTGTTAAATCATCTCCCCCTTGGAAACATTCGTTCTCGAATGACGCTAGACATGCCAAAATTAGATAGGGAATAGAGTATACAGCTGAAACCATTTGTTAGACTCATCACCCCATCGTTTATCACTCTGAATGCAACATAGAATGCATAAATTCATAAACCACAGCTGAACACATAATAAATGACAGTGGAACTGCTGCAACTTTTATCAAAAGTGCATGATTTAGGAAAGAACGACATCTTCGGCTTGATTGGAGTTCGCAAAAAATAGGTGCGGGTACTTGGATCGTATATCTACCTCAGCTTCCCAAGTTGCAACCTCAACAGATTAGTTTCGCCACAACACCTTGACCAAGGGAACTTCTTTGTTCCTTAGTCTTCGGACACTAAAATCAAGAATCTCATCAAAAGAAAGATTTTCTTGAATCTCAGCACTGACAGAGGATTCCACTACCCCACTATCGCTAATATACTTTCTAAGCATAGAGACATGGAATATTGGATAAACAGAGGACAAATCGGAAGGCAACTCGACTTCATAAGCTACCTTAGGGCTAAGAATTTTGTAAGGACCAATATAACGGGGACTAAGCTTCCCCTTCTTTCCGAATCTCTTCACCCCCCACATGGGTGAAGTTTTCAGATACACTAGGTCACCAAATTCGAACTCAAGGTCACTCCTTCTAACATCCGTATATGACTTATGACGACTCTGCACAGTTTTCAACCTTTCCCTAATCAACTTAAATTTTTCCATAGCCTCAAATACCAAATCAGGACCAATCACAACCGCTTCACCCACCTCGAACCAACCTATGGGTGATCTACACTTCCTCTCATATAAGGATTCAAACGGAGCCATGCCAATACTAGTGTTGAAACTGTTATTGTAAGGAAACTCTATCAATGGTAAGTGATCATCCCAACTTAAAGTCAAGTGCACAAGCTCTCAACATATCCTCTAAGGTCTGGATGGTCCGCTCAGCCTGACCATCAGTCTGTGGATGAAAAGCAATACTCAAAAGCACTTGGGTACCAAGACCCTTCTGAAAAGCTTTCCAAAATTGTGAAGTGAACTGAGTACCCCTATCTGAAATGATAGACAAGGAAACTCCATGCATTCTGACTAGCTCTCGGATATACAATCTAGCATAATCCTCAGCAGTATATGCAGTATGAACAGGTAAGAAATGAGCAGACTTAGTCAACCTATCAACCACAACCCAAATGGAATCATGATGGCATCAGGAAAGAGGTAAACCAATTACGAAGTCCATATTTATTTCTTCCCACTTCCAGGTGGGAATACTAAACTCTTGTATCATACCACCAGGTATTTGGTGTTCAACCTTAACCTGTTGGCATGTTGCACACTTTGCTACAAACTCTTCTATATCTTTCTTCATGCCACTCCACCATAAGATTTCCCGCAAGTCTTGGTACATCTTGGTGGCACCAGGATGAATAGAATCTCGCACCCCATGCACTTCAGCCATAATCCTTTGTCTCAGATCATCATCATTCGGGACACACGATCTACCCTGTAATCTCAACACACCATCTCTCCCTCTGGAGAAAACCTCTACTTTTTGGTCCTTGACTGACTCCTTCAGTCTGACCAAACTAGCATCTAAGTATTGTTTTTCCTTCACCTTCGAAACCAAGGAGGATTCGGAACTACTCTGAACCCCTATACTACCTTCAACAGAGTCAAAAACCTAACCCCCCAATCTAGCCAAACGACGTACATCATGAGCCAACTCTTTCTTACCTTCTACCACATGCGAAACACTACCCATGGAAACTCTACTTAGGGCATCCGCCACAACTTGGCCTTGCCCGGATGGTACAACACACTTATATCATAGTCTTTTAACAATTCTAATCATTGTCTCTACCTAAGATTCAATTCTCTCTGGGTAAACACATACTGCAGACTTTTATGATTAGTGCAAACATCAACATGGACACCATACAAATAGTTTTAAAATATTTTCAAAGCAAACACAATAGCAGCCAACTCAAGGTCATGGGTGGGGTAATTTTTCTCATGGGGTTTCAACTGTCTAGAAGCATAAGCATCACCTTACCCTTCTGCATCAATACGAAACCCAACCCAACTCTCAAAGCATCACAGTACACCACAAAACCATCAACACTATTAGCCAAAGTCAAAATAGGGGCTGAAGTGAGTCGAGTCTTCAACTCCTGAAAACTCTTCTCACAAGATTCGGACCATAAGAACTTTAATTTCTTTTGGGTCAACCGAGTCATAGGAGATTATATAGAGGTGAAACCCTCAATAAAATGGCGATAATAGCAAGCTAAACCCAAGAAACTTTGGATATCAGTCGGAGAAATAGGCCTTGGCTAATTTCTAATAGCTTCAGTCTTTTGGGGAGCAACTTTAATACCCTCAGAAGAAATGATACCCTTGGAGATGATCAGAATGTTCATCCTTACTACGGGAGTACACTAGTATATCATTGATGAACACTATAAAAAATATATCCAGATATGATCTGAACACTCGATTCATGAGGTCCATGAAAGCTGCTGGGGCATTAGTTAACCCAAAAGACATAACAAAAAACTCAAAATGGCCATAACGAGTTCGGAAAGCGGTTTTTGGGATGTCACACTCCCTAACTTTGAGTTGATGATAGCTGAAATAAAGGTCTATCTTTGAGAAATAACTTACACTTTGCAATTGGTCAAACAAATCATCTATTCTTGGAAGGGGATACTTATTTTTTATGGTGACTTTTTTCAGTTGGCGGTAATCAATGAACATACGCAAAGAGCCATCTTTCTTTCTCACAATCAACACAGGAGCACTCCAAGGAGAAACACTAGGCCTTATGAAACCCTTATCTAGTAGATCTTTGAGTTTCTCTTTCAACTCCTTAAGTTCTGCAGGGGCTATATGGTATGGAGAAATAGAAATGGGTTGAGTATCGGGAAGAAGATCAATCCCAAAATCTCTCTCTCTATCAGGAGGTATTCCTGGGAGATTATCCAGAAAGACATCAGAAAACTCATTAACGACGTTAACAGACTGGAGAGTTGGAGTCTCAGACTTAGTGTCTTTGACACTAACAAAAGGGTAAATACACCCCTTGGAAATAAGCTTTCTAGCTTTGAGGTAAGAGATAAAATGACTCTTACGTGACACAGAATTCCCAGACCACTCAAACAGGATGCACCCAGAAACTGAAATTTGACCACTCGGGTCCGACAATCAATAGAGGCATAAGAAGAATACAACCAGTCCATACCCAGAATCACATCAAAATTTACCATGTCTAACTCAATCATATCAGCCAACAAGACTCTATGAAGAATGGTAACGGGACACTTTTTATACACTTTTTGGGCAACAATCGAATCACCCACTGCGTAGAAACTAGGATAGGCTCAGGAATATTCTAAGGACTCATTTCAAAATTCACAACAATTAAAGGTGCAACATATGAGAAACTGGATCCAGGATCCAACAAAGCATACACATCAAACAGAAATATACGAAGCATACCAATAACAACATCGGGAGAGTCTTACTATTCCTGGCGGGATTGTAAAGAATAGAATCTATTCTGACGCTGCCCACCAGCTTTGCTAGAAGAGGCGCCCTGAGCTGGGGCTGGGCAAGTCACTGGAACTAGAGCACTACCAGGCTGAGTCTGGGTTTGAGAGTGATAGTCATGACACCCTTTTCCATCCTGTGGACAATCTCTAACTCTGTGACCCATCTCACTACACTATAAACAACCTCTCTTCTCACCCCAACACTCACCATAATGAGCCCTACCATACTTAGGACACAGGGGACGATTTGGCTTACTGCCAGCACTGTACTGGGACCTGGATACATATGACCTACTATCTTGCTCCTGCCTACCTCTAGGCACGGGAGCACTAGTAGATGATGGTGCTAGCATAGATGAACGATACTGATACTGAGGGCGACTCCCTCCTTGCGATCTAGTCTAACCTTGTCTGTGCTGCTTAGACCTAACTCCTTTATTCCCTCTCATTCTATCTCTTTCTTTAATCTTGTCTACCTCAATCCGTTGGGCATGAGTCATCAGCCTAGAAAGATTTATCTCACTATTTAGCATAGCAAACCTACACTTCTTAACCGCATAACTAGATACTCCAGTCACAAACTTACTCATACTAGCCCGATTATCAGCCACTAAGTCAGGAGCATACTTGGCCAACCGATTAAACTTTAGACAGTACTCCCTAATAGTTATAGAGCCCTGTCGCAGGTTCATAAAATCTTCCACCTTTGTCTCCCTCATCTCTAAAGGGAAAAACTTATCTAGGAATGCATCCTGGAACTCTTGCCAAGTTGTAAGGACAGCTCCCACACCTCTACCTTTCTTCCAAGCAACAACCCAGTCATAAGAAAGGTCTTTCAACCTATATGCAGCCAACTCCACACTATGTTCCTCAGATAGATGCATCACCTTAGTAATCTTCTGCAACTCCTTAGTAATCTTCCGCACCTCCTCTAAAAACAACCGTGGATCCTCATCAGACTTGGACCCATAGAATTCTGGCGGATTCATCCACATGAAGTCATGGATCCTAGCAGCAGCTAAATCACCTCCTTGCTGTTGTGGATCCAGGACTGGGTTGGCCTGAATATTTACAGTAACAGCTTAGGCTAGCACCTGAAAGGCTGCCCGAAATTCAGCATGAGACATATTTTCATTCAATGGGTCAGCGGGTTGAGGTTACTGACCATGATTATTTCTTCTCGCTCGATGTGGAGGCATATTTCTGTAAGAGAAGAGCACAAATCAATAGAAGAGAGAGACACTTTAAGCATGATAGACTTCTGAAAGAAAGAATCACACATTTTCCTAAAGCGTTTTGTAGCCAGTTGCTCATAAATATGGCGCGCTACACACCGATGATCAACACTCTACTTAACGCAGCTTGTCAGACTCCCTAGGACACCTTAAAACCTTAGGCTCTGATACCAAGTTTGCAACGCCCCAAAAAATGGGTCCTGGAGCATCACACGATGCTTGAGGTTACGAGTAGCCCCAAGCTAACCCTTTGAGCCATTTTTATTCAGTTCAACACAAATTAATGGGGTTTCCATAAATAACACTCAAATATCGACAGAGTAATCATCATCCAAGAATAAAAGAATTTTAGAAAGATAAAAAAATACGACTTATTAGTAAACTCCCAACATCTATACTAGTCTGACAAGCCTCTAAGAAAATCAATAAAACTAATGATCCATTAAGACATGCCCCAACTGACTCATACTCAATTATCAAATGTAAACAATTTCGTGACACCAATATCTGACATCACTTCCTTGAAACATGAAGACTCACCACATTAGAGGATGTAGAACAGCGTGCCCAAAGAATTACTATCGAACCTGGAACTGAGCACCTGAACCTATAATTCGAGAAAATGCAGCCCACATCCGAAGATGTAGGTCAGTACCATGGAAAGAAATCGAGTATATGGAGGTGTATACAGTTATATAAACATCATTATCATAAATATTTATTAGAAATATGCAGGATGTATGAAAGACTCACATAGCCCAAAGAAAATCATCATAATCATGAGAGGATGAAATAAGTACAATAACACATGTAAGTCATCATATAATTTGTCAATCACTTTCAGTTCATCAAGGAAAATCAATTCTCATAATGTAAATATCATTTAAATCTTTCAAAAGAATAACTTTCACAATTCAACTTTCAAATCACTTCACCATTCACCATAGACACAAGGAAAAACACACACGTTGGGAGATCCTATAACCTACATGAACCGTATGAGCTACATGGAGTCCAACGTACAACCCACGTTGGGAAGAGCCATCCTATCCTTGCCTTCAGAGTAGGACTATTGATATCAAATTCACATAAGCTTGTGATCACTATATAAATCTGCCTCAGGCTCACTCCTATGGGGGCACGTAGTTCTAGGGAATTAAGGTCGCTTTATACCTCCCACTCGGTGCTAAAGATTTCTCCCAGACTTAGCTCAGATCATTTCAAAGACAATCCACAACAAAACAATTTTAGTAATATATAAATATACATTGGGATCCATCATGCTTCCCATCTATCAAAATCAACCACGTTATGGATTTCTTTCACACTCGAGTTCAAAATAACTCCATTAAGACCAAAAGGTCAAATCATTCAAAATATCTCAAATATTCAACATCAACGTGCTTATAACACACACTTTCTCAAAAAAAAACACAATTTTCAATGGGGATTCACTACCCAAATATTAAAATCATGATAAATATCATTCATGATTCATGCTTTATATCTCCACACATGTAAATTCTTCTTTTAAAATCATAAACATCAAGATTTCATAATAATCATCATCAGATATGGGTTCATGCTTCAAATTCATAAAAATCAAATAAAAATCATGACTTTGTGAAGAAAATTACTTTTGGGCACAAGAATGAAAGAGAGTTCTTGTTGAAAACCCCCACATACCTTGAATGATGAACTTTAGATCGATACTCATTTTTAAGATATTAATCGTGCCTTTGAATGATGGTTCTTGGAGTTCTTGAACTAGGAACTTGGAATCTTGAATAAATTTACAGAATTAATAGTGAACTTTGGAGGTTCTTGAAGTTGGATGTAGGAACTTAGGATTTTCTTTTTGAGGAAATTCAATGAAATATAACATCTAATGCTTCTAATAGGCTTTAATATAGGGTTTGGAAGGATTTTGGGTGAGGGGGAATGACCAAAACACCCCTAAAAATCAAATAATTCTCAAATCTGCCCTTCAATGGACTATTTTGGTAGTCTGAAGTAGATCAACCATAATGTTTTTCTTCGATATCCAAATTAGATGAAACTAATTTCATTAGAAAGAAGACTCGTAGAGCTTTCACTTGATATATAGTACATCACCCAGATCATTATGTACAAAAAGTTATTATCGTTTAAAATTGGAGAAAAAATACGCCAGGCCTCAGTACTTTTTCCCTTCCTGCACGTTTTACTGTTCACTACTATTCACGGTTCGATCGGAATGTTCATAACTCATCGCTCGGGTGTCCATTTTGGATGATCCACATATCGTTGGAGATCTTATTTGATAGTCTACGTAATGGTGGGTCATAATCTATGATATTCCACACTTAAAATTTATAATTCATTCTAGAAGATAGAACCCAACACGTTTACGCACAAAATTTCAACGAAAAATTTCCAGGGGTATTACAACTCGGGCACTATCATATCAAATGAAAGAAAATAAAAAGATAATACTCGGTCCAAATGACCATAATACTGGAAATCTCAACACAACCATAGTTTGATAACTAGTCTAACAAAGCCTCTACTACTCCATAAACTAGAGAGCCATCAGGATAGGTCTCCAACTGACTCAAACCGAATTAAAAGAAATGACATAAGAACTCAAGTATTGAGATATCTGAAGATAGGCCCTCAAACCATTAGAACTCACCACTGGAGAAATTTGGATAAAAGTTACTCGAGAATCACTGACGAGGCTGGGACTGAGCACCTGAACCTATATTATGAGATAATATAGCACATAGACGTATATGCAGATTAGCACTATGGAATCTACTGAGTATGTGGGGGTGTATGCATTTATATAAAAAGAGTATCAATACTCTTTAATCAAATCACGCATGAAATTACGAATGACTCACATGGCTTGAATAAGTCAAAATATAAAGCTCATAAATCATGAAGAATGAAACATGTAACACAAATCTCATGAGTCATTATACTTTAGCTTTAAAAATCTGTACTCATCTCTTATTCTCATTACTCATAGGTTGAAGGAATCTTTAAACAATACTTTCAACTCATGCATATATCTCATGGGGAGTAAAACTTCTTTAATGATCAAGAACTTATAACCCTTTTGAACTCAAACACTTGGAACTCGGAATCATAAGACTTTAGTTTAAAAACTGATCATCAACTCGTGATAGTACAGAAAACTACTTCCTTCTTTGGAAAATACTTAAAAGCAATACTTACGAGCTACATGGAATCCAATGTCTTGTCCTCCAAAGGAAGAGACCTCATGTTGGGGAGAGGCATCATACTCTTGCTAAGGAGTATAACCTTAACTGAGTGATCACTTATCTCGGCCTCAGGCCCAATCATCTCGGCCTCAGGCCCAAAATCTCAAACCTTCTATGGCACATAGTTTTGTGGTACAAAACTATGGTAACTTACCCTACTCGATGCTAAATACTACTCTCTTTGGTTTATCTCGCTCATCTCATGGAAATACACTTTCAAAATAATCTCATGGTTCATAAGAACCCAACAATCAAATCAGTAATCTCATGTGGCAGAGTGGATTTCAAAACTCTATGACCATTAGGTCAAAATATTTTGCAATAATTACAAAATACTCAAATCATGGGCGCTTATAGCACAATAGTTCATAAAATTGCAAGTCTCAAGTAGGTATTAATGACCCATAATTCATTCACAAGTTAAAACTCATCATAATGCATAGTCGATAGCATATAGATTCATAATTAATGTAGAAATTTGGAAGTTACAGCAATTTGTCTCAAAATATCAACATACTAAAATACTTCAATTTTTAGAATATTGAAACTATTAAATTCTCAAGGAGTAACAACATAGGGTATAAACCCGCTTCAATTTCTTAAGAAAATATGCAAAATCATGCTATTTTACTTTCAATTCATGGGAAACATCAAGATATTGCAATCAATAACAATGGGTGAAAAACCCTGATTCAATATCATGTAAAATCTCATAGATTGGAGAAAATTATAGTTTAAATAAGCCTTTGGCCACAAGGGTGAAAGGATTACCCTTGTTCAAAACCCCACATACCTTAGATTATGAAATTGGATGAACAAACTTGCTTTAAACTCTTCTTCTTACTCTTAATAGAGGGTCCTTAAAACCCTTGAACTTGGGAAACTTAAATCTCAACTCAATTTGTAGAATCTATGGTGAGTTCTTGAATTTCTTGGAGAAGGGTTTTAGATTTGATCTTGACGGAGAAACTCTAGCTCTCTTATGTTTTGGATGATGGTCCGTCTCCTGGCCGTCACACTTGGGCCAGAAAAGGGAGTTACTGCCTTGGTTACGATGGGCCAAACAACGGTCCATCGCAGACTTGATAGTCCATCAGATCGTCTATCGCACCTGGGTGGTTCCAACAATTCTCAGTAAAATGGCCATAACTTCTAACCCCAATGCCGGATTTGGATGAAATTGGTATTGTTGGACAGCTAATTCAATTCTCTACATGACAAAAAAGTCAAATTAAAAAAATTCTATATGGTTTAAACATCAATCACTTGGGAAGTCTCTTCTCAATCTCTTAAGCTCGGAATTACACTTCACTTGACACGCTCAAGGCTCAAAATACAAGGGAACTTTGTGGGGTCTTTTAATGTCTCCTGCTTGAAAACATTCGTCCTCGAATGTAGCTAGTTAGACTAGGAACACATGAAAACAGAGTACACATAGCTAAAGCAATTTGCTAAATGGCTCAAAATCTCTCTAAACACTTGAATACCTCAGAAATTGCAAGAACTCATGCAAGAATAGATATATAGTTGAACTTTAGATTAGAAGGGCTGAATTAAGGAAGAATAATACCTTCAGATCGATCTAAACTCGCGGAAAAGAGGTGTGGGTACTTGGCTCGAATGTCTGCTTCTACCTCCCAAATAGCGCCCTCAACTAACTGGTTTTACCACAACACTTTGACCAAGGGAACCTCTTTGTTCCTCAGCCTTCAGATCTAAAAATCTAGGTTCTCAACAGGAATCTCATTGAATGAAAGACTGTTCTGAATATCAGCACTCTCTAAGAGATCTACTACAATAGATTCACCAATATTCTTTTTAAGCATGGATACATCAAAAATAGGATGAACGGCTGACAACTCTGCAGGCAACTTAACCACATAGGCTACTTTCCCAACACGGCTCAAAACTCTATATGGGCCAACATAACGGGTACTAATCTTTTACTTTCTACTAAACCTCTTCACCCTTTTCATTGGTGAAATCTTCAAGTACACCAAATCACCCAATTTCAAACTTAAAATCTCTTATCCTCACACCGGTATATGACTTTTGATGACTCTGAGTAGTCTTTAACCTCTGTATAATCAACTTAACTTTCTCTATAGCTTCAAATACTGCATCAGGCCCAATCATGGTAGCTTTACCCACTTCAAACCAACCTATGGGTGATCTACATCTTCTACCATACAAGGCCTCAAATGATGCCATCCCTATGCTAGCATGGTAACTATTACTATAGGTGAACTCTATCAATGACAAATGCTCATCCCAAGTTCCATTGAAATTAAGAGCACACGCCCTCAACATCTCTTCTAGGGTTTAAATAGTCCTCTCAGCCTAACCATCTATCTGCAGATGAACAACGAAATTCAAAAAAACTTGGGTACCAAGACCCAATTATAATACCCTCCAAAACTGAGAAGTAAATTGAGTACCCCTATCCGAAATGATAGACAAGGGAACTCCATGTAGCCTGATTAACTCTCGGATATACAATCTAGCATAATCCTCAGTTGTATAAGATGTACGCATGGGAAAGAAGTGTACGGACTTAGTCAGCCTATCTACAATAATACAAATAGAATCATGATGATGACGCGAAAGGGGTAACCGGTCACAAAGTCCATATTTACCACCTCTCACTTCCAAGTGGGAATACCAAAGTCTTGCATCATACCACCAGATCTTTGGTGCTCTACCTTTACGTGTTGGCACGTTGTATACTTTACTACAAACTCAACTATATCCTTTTTCATACCATTCCACCAATAGATTTCCTGTAAGTCACAGTACATCTTGGTAGTGTCGGGATGAATAGAATACCGTGTGCCATGTACTTCAGCCCTAATCCTCTGCCTCAGATCATCAACACACAGAACAAAAGACCTACTCTGAAATCTCAATACGCCATCTCCCCCTTGGGAGAAAACCTCTAGCTTTTGGTCCTTAACTGACTCCTTCAGTCTAACAAAACTAGCTTCTCTATCTTGCTTCTCCTCCACTTCCGAAACTAAAGAGGATTTGAAAATACTTTGCACCAAAGTACTTCCCTTTGCTGAATTAAGCAACCTAATACCCAATCTAGCCAGACAATGCACATCACGAGCAACTCTTTCTTACCTTTCTCTACATGAGCAATACTACCCATAGACAATTTACTACGGGTATTTACCACTACATTGGCCTTTCTCGGGTGATACAACACACTCATATCATAGTTTTTTAACAACTGTAACCACCTTCTCTACCTAAGATTCAACTCCCTCTAAGTAAACATATACTGCAGGCTCTTATGATCAGTAAACACTATAAATATAGTGTCTCTAGATTTTCAAAGCAAAGACCACAACAACTAAATCAAGATCATGGGTTGGGTAATTCTTCTCATGCGGCTTTAACTGTCTAGAGGTATATGCTCTAACCTTACCCCTTTGCTCATAATATACCACAAAATTTTCTGTACCATCAGGCAAAGTCAACACAGGGGCAGAAGTAAGTCGAGTCTTTAACTCTTGCAAACTCTTCTCATAGGAATATGACCACTGGAACTTAACTTTCTTTTGGGTCAATCGAGTCATGGGATAGGCAATAGAGGAGAAACCTTCAACAAAACGGCAGTAGTAGCCCCCTAGACCCAAGAAACTTCTAATATCAGATAGAGAGATAGGTCTAGGCTAATTTCTTATAGCTTTTGTCTTTTGAGGATCAACTCTAATACCTTCGACTGAAACAATATGACCCAGAAAGGCTACAAACCTTAGCCAAAATTCACATTTACTGAATTTGGCAAACAACTAATGATCTCTAAGAGTTTGCAAGACAATCCTAAGGTGATATGCATAGTCATTCTCACTGCAGAAGTACACAAGAATGTCATCTACGAACACTATGATAAATATATCAAGATATTGCTTGAACACTCGATTCATGAGGTCCATAAAAGCTACTGAGGCATTGGTCAGTCCGCAAGACATGACTAGAAACTCAAAGTGACCATAGCGGGTTCGGAAAGTTGTCTTTGGAATATCACATTCCCTCATTTTAAGTTGATGATAGCCGAATCTAAGGTCTATCTTGGAGAAATAACTTGCACCTTGCAACTGATCAAAAAGGTCATCAATTATCGAAAAAGGATACTTATTTTTGACTGTGACCTTATGAAGATGATAATAGTCAATGCATATATGCAAAGAACCATCTTTCTTTCACACAAAGAGAATAGGTACGGCCTAAGAAGAAATATTTGGCCTTATGAAACCTTTGTCTAAAAGATCTTTGAGTTGCTCTTTCAACTCCATAATGTCTGCAGGTGCCATATGGTATGGTAAAATAAAAATGGGACGAGTGTCAGGAAAAAGGTCAATCTAGAACTCTATCTCTCTATCGAGAGGTACCCCTGGGAGATCTTTCAGAAAAACATCAGGAATCTCATTATCAATATCGACTAACTAAATAGTGGGAGCCTCAGACTTAGTATCTTTGACTATAACTAGGTGATGTGATAGATGCAACCCTTAGATATTAGCCTTTTAGATTTGAGATAGAAGATAAAATGACTCTTGGGAGATATTGAAATCTTGGTCAACTCAAAAACTGGTTCATCAGGGAGCTGAAACTTGACCACGTAGGTATGAGTGCCTATACATTTATAAATAGAATGATGCTAATCCATAGCTAGAATAAGGTCAAAATCCACCATGTCAAACTCTATCAAATCAGCAAGTATGACTTGATGAAGTACAGTAACCAGACAATCTATATGTACTTGTTTAGCAACAACTCATTTCCCTCCAGGTGTAGAAACTAGGAAAGGCTCAGGAATCTTTTTAGGACTCATTTTGAATTTCACAACTACAAGTGGGGTCACATAAAAGAGACTTGACCCAGGGTCCAATAATAGATAAACATTAAGACAAAAGACATGGAGCATACCAGTAATAACATCAGGAGAAACCTCTTGCTTCTGACAGGATGGTAAGGCATAGAATCTATTCTGGCACTGACCGCTAGTAGTACTAGATGAAGCACCCTGAATAGGGGCGGGACAAGGGACAACAACTGGTGCACTAGTAGTTTGTGCCTGAGGTTGGGCATCTCTGTTCCCCTACCTAGCATGCAGACAACCTCTAAGTCTGTGGCCCTTCTTACAACAACCAAAACAACCACTCAAATCTATGAAACACTCATTGGGATGATCCCTACCACACTTAGCATAAGGAGGTTAACGGGGCCTATTACAAATACTGTTCTACAACCTACGCATAAAAGACCTGCTCCCTTGCTCCTGCCTACCTCTAGGCATAGGAGCACTAGCTGATGAAGGCGCTGGAATAGACAGACGTCTCTAAAACTGAGGGTGGTTCCCTTTATGAAACCTAGGCTGACTATACTCATGCTGCTCAGATCTAGCCCTCTTGTTATCTCTCACTCTATCTCTTTGTTTTATCTTATCTACCTCTATCTATTGTGCATACGCCATCAACCTAGCCAGATCTATATCCTTATGTAGCATTGTAGTTCTACACTCTTTCAGCACTAAACCGAAAACACCATTCACAAATTTACTCATACTAGCTCGAGTGTCTGAAATCAAATCAGGAGCATATTGGCCAACTGGTTGAACTTTAAGTAGTACTCCTTAACAGTCAAGGAGCCCTGCCTCAAGTCCATAAACTCCTCAATCTTTGCTTCTCTCATCTCAAGTAGAAAGAACTTGTCCAAGAATGCATCTTAGAACACCTACCAAGTCATAAGAGTAGCATCCTCACCTCTATCCTTCCTCCACGATACAACCCAGTCAAAAGATACGTCTTTCAACATATAAGATGCCAACTCAACATTTTCTTCCTTAGAAATATGCAGCACATGCATGATCTTTCTAACCTCATCAAGGTACAACTGTGGGTCCTCACCTGCCTTGGACCCATAAAACTCTAGCGAATTCATCCGCATAAAATCATGAATCCTAGAAGCAACTATATCACCTCCCTGCTGATTTACAAGTATGGCCTAGTTATTGGCCCAAACATTAGCAATGACTGCTTGGGCTAATGCCTGAAAGGATGCCCAAAATTTAGCATGAGACACTGTCTCATTCAAGAGATCAACGGGCTAGGGTTTATCATTATCGTTTTTACGGGCATCCACTCTTAGGAGAGGTATTTTCTGAAATAGAAGAGCATGAATTAATAGGTAAGAGGGACAACTGTAGGCATGATTAAATCTAAAACAAAGAAATAACTTTTTCCTATAACGTCTTATAGCCTCTTACTCATAAATGTGGCACGCAACACACCGATGATCAAAACTCTACTCAACATGGCTTGTCAAACTCCCTAAGAATCCCTTAAAAACTTAGGCTCTGATACGAAGTTTGTAACGACCCAAAATCACCTCCTGGGTTATCACACGGTGCTTAGGGCTACATGTAGCCCCAAGCTAACCCTTTAAGCCTATCACTTCTCATAATAACTCATTCAAGAAGGAATATACAAAATATTTGCAATGTCATATCAAATGAAAAGAAAGACAAAGTTAATACTCAATCCAAACGACCACAATACTAGAAATCTCAACACAACCACAGCATAATAACTAGTCTAACAAAGCCTTTACTACTCCATGAACTAAAGGGCAGTTGGGACAGGTCCCCAACTGACTAAAACTGAACTAAAAGTAATGACATAACCACTCAAGTATTGAAATATCTGAAGATATTCCCTCAAACCACGAGGACTCACCACTAGAGAAATGTAAATAAAAGGTACTTGGGAATCACAGACAAGGCTGGGACTAAGCACCTGAACCTACATTATGAGACAATGTAGCACGTAGACGTATATGTGGATCAGCACTTGGGAATGTACCGAGTATGTGGGGTGTATGCATTTATATAAAAACAGTATCAATACTCTTCAATTAAATCATGCATGCAATTTGGAATGTCTCACATGGCTTGAATAAGTCAAAATGTAAAGCTCATAAATCATGTAGAATGAAGCATGTAACATAAATCTCATGAGTCATTATATTTTATCTTTAAAAATCTGTACTCTTCTCTTTTTCTCATTACTCATAGGCTGAAGGAAAATTTAAACAATACTTTCAACTCATGTATATATCTCATAGGGAGTAAAACTTCTTTAATGCTCAAGAACTTATAACTCTTTTGAAATCAAACACTTCGAACACAAAATCATAAGACTTTGGTTTAAAAACTGATGATCAATTCATAATAGTAGAGAAAACTACTTTCTTCTTTGGAAAATACTCAAAGGAAATTCTTTCACTTTAGAAAATATCTCATCGCAAAGCTTTAGGGAAAAATATTCTATCACAATGGAAAAAACTTTAGTTTAGGGAGGTTCTCTTAACCGACATAAACCATGTGAGCTACATAGAGTCTAATGTATTGTCCTCCTAAGGAAGAAACCTCACGTTGGGGAGAGGCGTCATACTCTTCCCAAGGAGTATAACCTCAACTCAGTGATCACTTATCTCGGCCTTGGGCCCAATCATCTTAGCCTTAGGCCCAAAATCTCAAACCTATGATGGCACGTAGTTCTGGGGTAAGAAAACGTGCAAACTTACCCTACTCAGTGATAAATACTACTCCCTTTAGTTTATCTCGCTCATCTCATGGAAATCAACTTTCAAAATAATCTTATGGTTCATAAGAACCCAATAATCAAATCTGTAATCTTATGTGGTAGAGTAGATTTTAGAACTCTATAACCATTAGGTCAAATCATTTCTAAATAATCTCAAAATACTCAAATCATAAGTACTTATAGCATAATAGTTCATAAAATTGCAAGTCTTAAGTAGGGCGTAATGACCCATAATTCAATCTCAAGTTAAAACTCATCATAATGCATAATATATAGCATATAGATTCATAATTCATGTAGAAATCTGGAAGTTACAGCCATTTGTCTCAAAATATCAACATACTCAAATACTTCAATTTATAGAACATTGAAACTCTTAAATTCTCAAGGAGTAACAACATAGGGTATAAACCCTTCTTGAATTTCATAAGAAAACATGAAAAATCATGCTATTTGACTTTCAATTCATGGGAAATATCAAGATATTGCAGTCAATAACAATGGGTGAAAAACCCTAATTCAATATCATGTAAAATCTCATAGATTGTAGAAAATTATAGTTTAAATAAGCCTTTAGGCACAAGGGTAAAAGGATTACCCTTGTTCAAAACTCCACATACCTTAGATTATAAAATTGGATGAACAAGTTTGCTTCAAACTATTTCTCTTATTCTTGAGAAAGGGTTCTTAAAACCCTTGAACTTGAGGAACTTAAATCTCAACTCAATTTGTTGAATCTATGGTGAGTTCTTAGATTTATTAGAGAAGGCTTTTAGATTTGATCTTGAGTGAGAAACCCTAAATCTCTTGTGTTTTGGATGATGAATAAAGTCATTTTCTTCATTTAGAATATATTTGGTTGATAAAAGAGTGGAAAGATTGAAGAGTCCCTTTGAAAAATGACTTAGAATACTGAATGAGGGCTACGACCGTCGGAGCAATGGTCGTCACTAGCCTGACGGTCTATCGGATCGTCCATCGCATGCTGGTCAGAAAAAGGACATATTTCCTCGATGTGACAGTCGAAGCAACCATCCATCGCTGTCTTGACGGTCCATTGGATTATCTGTCATACAATGGCCAGGATGAGACCACACTATCTCAGTGGCGACGATCTTAGCAACAGTCCATCGCAGCATTGATGGTTCATCATCCTGACTATTGCACTTGGGCCAGAAAAGAGAGTTACTACCTTGGTTCGGATAGACCAAACAATGGTCCGTTGCAGACTCAACGGTCCGTTGGATTGTTAGTCACACCTGGGCGATTCCGATAACTCTCAGTAAAACAGCCATAACTTCTCACCCTGATACTGGATTTGGACAAAATTAGTATTGTTTGAAAGCTAATTCAACTCTCTACATGACAAAAAAATTCAAATTTATAAAAATTCTATATGGTTTAAACACCAATCACTTGGGAAGTCTCTTCTTAATATTTTGGGGCTAAAATTACACTTCACTTAACACACTCAAGACTTAAACTACAAGGGAACTTTGTGGGGTCTTGTAGATATATGAATGAGTAAAGGGATATACAAAGATAAATAATGAAATAATAAGGAAACCAAAACTAACCTAACTAGGCATCCGTAAGCCCGTCAGGCACACTAAAGAGCACAACTAACCCAACTGTGCCCCCATAAGCTGGTGGGACACACAAGAAGTATTTATAGAAAATAAGAATAAATAATCCATAATTGAACAAGTTCCAAGAAAACCACAGTAGTCGTCCAATATGCACCAGGCTTGAATCGACACCAATGGGTAGTAATGAGAGGCCGGATACAAGGCTAGCACCGGCAGTGTTGGATAATAACACTAGGCCATATGCTGGATTCAAACTAAAAAATAGTAGGTAATAAAAAAAGGCCACATATATGATATACAACACAACTAACAATCAAATGTCAGACTCGAATCAAAACTTTGAGAAATCATAACTCTCAGATCAACAATAATCAGTTCTAGAACTCCAAACTCATCAAAATCCAATGTCGAAATCGAACCAAAAATTATAGTAATCATACAAAATGTAAAATTAAAACACAAATAATACCATAACCGATGCCACAATGTGCCAAATTTCATAATGAATGTCAAAAATAAAGTGTATGCTAATCCTAAATTGTAGTTAAAATACATTTAAATTCATGAAACTTAACTAAAAAGAGATGATTCAAAGGTTTCACAACTTAAATACCACATCTTAAGCTCATAAATTCCATATTATATTAAAAGATAATGGAACCAAAATTTACTAGAACAGGGTTCCAACAGGATAAATAAGGCCTGATACCTATATCAAATGATACGAAAACTACAACTACCTATTCAAAACTGGCATAATATAACACAACAACAACAACAACAACAAACCCAGTGTATTCCCACCTAGTGGGGTCTGGGAGGGTAAGATGTACGCAGTCCATACCTCTACCTCTGATGAAGTAGAAAGGCTGTTTCCGATAGACCCCCTGGCATAATATAACACAATTACTGTAAATAAGCTCAATCTAAAGATAGGGTAAACTTAGCCTACCTGAACACCAAAGCTATAACCCTATCTGAAAACCTCCAAATTGTGCTCTACTAGAACCCAAGCTTGAAAAACTTGATGTGGATAATTATTTTATTCCTCGAATTGGGCCTAAACAACTTTAATAAACTAATGTATTATCTTCTTTTTCATGTAGTGAGACACTTTTTCTGACCTCTCTCTATCTACTAGATATAGACGGCCTATGCTAGTCTGGGCCTGTACTTTTATCTCAATTTATGTGACACAAATATAATTTTGATAACCAATTATTAAAATAATTTAAGCTTTTAATTTTGTGATTTATAATACTTTTTCTTCTATTCCAATTTAAGTGAAACTGATATAATTTCGAGAGTTGGTCAAATATTTTATATCATTTAAATTTTTTTTAGTTACTAATTATGTGATTTATAATATCTTTTCCATAATTTTTCAATAGGATATGAATACTCTCTCCGTCCCATTTTATATGGCACAAATAAAATTTTGACAATTATTTATATATATATATATATATATATATATATATATATAGAGAGAGAGAGAGAGAGAGAGAGAGATAGATAGATAGATATATTAAGTACCTAATTATTGTAATTTACAATACATTTTATCTCATTTTCAAATAATGTATGTTACTTTATGTCTTCCTCTATCTCATCTCAAGTTATATGAACTAATATAGTTTTGATAATCAACCAAAGTTTTTATGTTAACCTATCATTTTTGTTTTATCTATTTTACCTTTTCTTATAAAATATTGTTAATTTTTTAATGTTTAGATAATTATAATAATTAATTAGGGGTGATATAGTAAAATTACGATTAAGGAGACATGTCTTAAATGTCTTTTAATAACTAATTAGAAGCGATATAAAAAAATTACTATACAAGATACTTGTAGAAAAAATTTAAGTGTGTCTCATATAAGACATCATGTTAGTTTAAAATATCATGAGATAATTTATCATTTTATGTCTATTTTAACTTTTTTATTAAAATTATTTTTTTTAGTACTTTAATGACTCATAATAATTAATTAGAAGTAATATAGTAAAATCATAGTTGAAGCAACTGAAATAGAGATGTCAGAAATGTCTATTTCACTTGTTTGGATTAAATAATATTAATTTTCTAATATGCAAATGACTTATAATAATTAACAAGGGGTTATACAGTAAAATCAAGATTAAAGCAGCTAAAGTAGGCAACACAAGCAAACATGTCGAACTGGTTCTTCGGCTATGAAACTTACTTTATGTCTTCCTCTGTCCTATCCCAATTTATGTGGCACTAATATAATTTCGATAGTTAACCAATTTTCTTATGTTGACATATCATTTTGTGTCTATTTAACCATTTTTATGAAATATTATAAATTTTTTAATGCTTAGATGACCATAATATTTAATTAATGGTGATATAGAAAAATCACGATTGAAGCAGCAAAGCAGATATGTCTTAAATGACTTATAATAACTAATTAGAAGCGATATAGCAAAATTATTTTTAAAATACTTGTGGAAAAAACTTCAGTGGGTCTCATATAAGATGTCAAGTTAATTTAATATTTTATGTCTATTTTACTATTTTTATTAAATATTATTAATTTTCTAACCCTTAAATGACTTGTAATAAATAATTAGGGGTGATATAGTAAAATTAGGGTTGAAGCAGCTGAAGGAGACATGTCAGAAATGTCAATTTACTTGTTTTATTAAATATTATCAATCTTTTAATATGTAAATGACTTATAATAATTAATTATGGGCGATACAGTAAAATCACGACTGAAGTAGCTACAATAGGAAGCACAAGCATGCATATCGACTTGTTGCCTACTTCAGCTGGTGAATTCCCTTTAATAAGATAGTAATAATATATGTTTGTTGGTTAGTTATATGTGAGCATCTTTTCCATTACTAAACCTAAATGTGTTCCCATCATTATTTAGGCATAGTAAGGCATCAAATGCCCATCTACCAAATAAAAAGTAATGACACACACTATTAGATATAATGGTGTACCTCTTCCTCCACTTCCACGTGGAGTAGAGGTTGTAACAACCTTTATTTATCTAATTCTGTATATACTCGGATAGTGTATAATTTTGTGGTAAAATAAATATAACATTTTGAATATACCATAATTATTAAAAAAATATTTCTAATAAAACCTTCATTATACAATAGTAATATTTTAATATATCTAGATTTCTATCTCTACTTGTATATTAATAAGTTATAAAACTATTATAAAGTAATATAGATATATTATAACTAAAAATTCTTATACAAATTAAAAACATTTTAGAAAGGTGGTAAATTATATTTCTACCAAATACTAAATTCGATCAAATATTTTACAATATATTTACTATCACAAAAATTCTCAAATGAACCATTTGAAAACCAAACTGTCAGTCCAACAAGTCATAAATACCTTGGGGAAATTATAGAAATGCTTTGAACATTAAAAATGTGTGAAAGCTCAAAAATGTATATGAAAGTCATTACAACATTCACTACAAAAAGGACTTTCATCTACGAAAGTAAAGGATAAAAATATATATCAAGGGTTAAACGGGTAGGGATACTGGGTCAACATATCACATCCCGTCTCCCAGGTAGCCTCCTCCATTGTTTGGTGATGCAACTAAACCTTAACTACTAAATCACCCAAACTTGATCTAATAACTCATGAAGCAAATCTTTGCCATTAGGCCTAGCCTCAGAAGTCTCAAACCAACCAATAGGATAGCAATATCACCTACCAAAAAATTGATATAACATGGTTTCATGGCACTTTCAATTCTTTAAATGGTGAAAATATGGAAATACTTATGCAATATTGTTAGATATGATGTGTTTTGTATGTGTTGCGGGTTAATTAGTTTGGAAGTAGCATGGAATAGAATAGGATAAGAAATCTATTAAAAATCAAACTACTGATTGGACTACGATTGTTATGTCACCATGCGACTCATAGCCCGAGTCTTGATATAAATAGTAAGGGTTATTGATTAATAGTGACAACTAGTTGTGGTGAGCGTCATATTGAGCATTCTAGCTAAAGTAATGAAGACATCATTGAAGCCTCTATGTAAAGGGATGAAGGCTATGAGTCATTACGAGTGGAAATGACTCGTAGTGAGGAGTCATTCTAACAGGCAGGCAAAAATTCTTAAAAGGTGAAAAGTCACTAGAGTGACAATGACTTCTAGCCAAAGACTTGTGAGGTTTAACAATGTTTCGTTATCACTGAGAACTAAAGAGAGTAAGAAAAGAAGTAAATGAACCATCGTCAGTCCTAAAAACTTATTACAAGAGGCATGATCATTACCGACTTAATATTTCTCTTTGGTTTTGGTTAGGTTTTATTTGTTATTTTTAGAAACTATAAATACCCTTGACCTACTCTTTTATTAGGTTACACACTTTATACTCTTATAAATACATATTAATTTAAAGATTAACTTTTGATCTTGAAATCTTCTTGTTCTTGGTTTTTGATTTATTAAGTAATTTGAGAGTTTGAGATTTCTTTGTCAGTTATTGTAAGATTAATCATATGCATTATTTATTGAATTGTATGGCTTATTTCACAACTATGAGCAGCAAATTCGCTTCTATACGATTGTGGGTACCCAAGTAAAACAATAAAGTAGGGAAAGTGTGAGGTACTGCTAGATTATTATTTACATGAGTATGGTGATCTTCTTCAGTTTAATCGATTTCTTAGTGGTGTCCAACACTAAGAAACTTCCTGTATTCGTGATTGTATTTGCAAGAGAGATTGAGATCATGGAATAAAGATTATGATAGTGATTCAAGGCTATCAACCCTCATCTAATAACTTTAGAACCACAAGGTAATAGTTTAACTGGGATCAAAGACAAGAGTTAGTAAGGTGACACCCTGAGACTCACAAATTAGAGGGTGAAATTTGGGTTGGAACCAAAAACAAAACTTGGTAGAACGCTAATCCGCTGTGATTCCTTTACTAATGAGTTTACAAGACAATTGGTAATACTTAGCTTCTCAAATTTTTCCTGTGTGATGGTGAGATAGTTGTATTGAGAATGATAAATCTACAGAGTTAGAAGCTAACAGGAACACAAGCCTAGTGTTATTTGCAGATTATTTACAACCAAAGTTATCAAAATCTTGTTACTTTTACTAATTAATGCAAACCCCCCTATTTACTTTCCAGCAATCTTGCTAATTCACAAGTTTGTGAGATGAGTCTGGCCCGTCCCTGTGGGATCAACCATAACCTTGTTAGATTACTATAATTTTATAGTGACTGAGGAGGGTATAGTATTGTTTGGGTGACATCAAATTTTGGTGTCGTTGTTGGGGAATATGGTTACAGAATATTTGATTGAAATTGCTAAAGTTTTAGGATTTTGTTTTGTATTTTTCTTGGGGTATACGTTGGTGTATTCCTAGCATTAGGTGTCAAGGAAATCCCTTACTCCCACTTGATCCTGAGCCAAAAAGAATCCTATAGCCAAATCATAAGATGATGTAACATGGATATACAGCTCATCTTGAAGGGCTTGGGGATAATCTAGATGACTTGCCTCCTCCTTCTCCTGGTATAGTTTAGGAGACAATTGATCAAAAGAGCAATTAATTATTAGTATAAGAAAATTCTACTAATGTAAGGAGGGATATAAATTCCCATTGTATAGCTTAGGAGGCAAAGACAAAAAGAAAATCATCAGGCATAAATATATAGAGGTAGCAGGGTAGAGCTCAAGTACTCGCAGCCTATCTGTACTTGCCACCATATAATGATCCATAGGAGGACTTAGGATACGTTGAGCCTACCGAGATAGTAGCTATCATTCCTCCTACATTGACTGTAAATGTGAAATTTTACATTACTAGTTCTATAATCCATCGATTGTATCTAAAAGGTGTAATTGTAGGCTTGTCAATGGATAATGCAAATATGTACCTCATTAATTCGATTGGAATTTGCGCTTCACACACCATACCTGGGGTAGATCAGGAAGCTCTAAGACTAAGTTTATTCCTTTTCCCTCTAACTAGTGAAGTTATATTATGGTTAGGGAAACCTAATCATGGATCCATAACTACTTGGAATAAGTTGCGAAGGTAGATTTTACATCGTTTCTTTCCCCATCCAAAATGCTATAATTGATGGATGAGATATATAAGTTAAGGTAGTTGCATTAGGAATGAATGTATGAGTCGTGGTTTTAATTAAAAAAGAAGTTGATGATGGTGCCAAATTATAGAATTAAGGGAAGCAACTTTTTTGAATTATTTTATTGATCCCTTAATATCAGTTTGAAAGCTATGGCATATACTATTATTGGTGGAGCATTCATGCACCTGCATTGAGATAAAACATTAGATATATTAGATTAGATCTCTCTCACCAAATAAGGGTTGCATACTTGGGATACAAAGAAAGGTACTGGAACTTATACTATTAAAGCTTATAGTGAGCACAGAGTTGTTAATAACATAGTGGCATAAGAGGTTACTAAGCTAAGGATGGAGGTTGGATTGCTGACAAAGCAAATTACAATGATGAATTTTGAGAATGTAAATGTAGCGGGTGCGCAAGGTAAGTCCTATAGATCATATGATTCTGTATGGATGGAAAGACTAAATATTTAGATAGAGAGTTCATAGGTTTCCAAGCTAAGGGAAAATCTTCTTATAAATATAATTAGAACTCTAGTCATGAAAACCAAGGTCAAAACTACTATAGGGATATTTAAGAGATTAGAGTAGAGAAGGATGATGACTGGAGACACAAGGATGATTATTAAGAGAAAGGTGGTGCATATGTTCCACCAGAAAGTTGTTACAGTGAATCAAGGATGGAGGCTATGGTGTGAAAGATGGTAAAGGGTCAGGAAAGTTAAGAAAGTTACCTTAAGGAGATTATGGCAGACATCTCAAGTTTGACCTAGAAAGTGGTATTTCTTGCTACTGCGATTAGCAACTAGAGCAAAAATTTGGCCAAATATCAGCAACCTTGAATCAGTGGTAGTCAGCCACCCTTCTAAGCAATACAGTGCAGAATTCTAAGAATGGTGATTATTGTCTTGCCATCACCACTCAAAGTGGTAAGATAATTATTGAACCCTCGATGAATGTGGTTGATGAGCTAAAGAATTATAGTGTTGATGTCGATGAGACAAGAGAAATGGATATAAAGAAATTGACATGTGTTGATAAAAGTGTTTAGAAAGATAAAGGAAAAAGGAACGCAATCGAGCCTATGTTGAAGACTATTCCATGACCTCCATCTCTTTTTCCTATGAGATTAAAGAAGAAATAAGAGGAAGGGAAGTATCAAAAGTTCTTATCAATGTTGAAAGAACTGTATGTTAACATTCTTCGTATTGAAACATTAGAGAAAATGCATGGATCCACTAAGTTCATAAAGGATTCAATCACTAAGAAGTGGACAGTGAGTTTTACACCCACTGATAATGTTTATCATTGCAATTTCATTACTTACCATTCATGGGTTTAGAAGAAAGAGGACCTAAAACATTTACTATTCCATGTACCATTAGGTCCTTTAACTTCTCTCAAGCTTTATGTGATTTGGGAGTCAGTATCAATCTAATTGCAGTAGTGGTATACAGGTAGTTAGGGTTGGGAGCACCCAAACATACATTTATGAGGTTATTGATGGCTAATCAAACTGTGAAGAGACTAGTTGGTATTTTATGTGATGTTTTGGTGAAGGTGTCATCCTTCATATTTCTAGCCGATGTTGTAATTCTTGATTTTAAGGTGGACTTCAAAGTCCTAATTATCTTAGGAAAACCTTTCCTAACTAAGGATAGAGCCTTGATTGACTTGGAGATAGGTGATATTAGGTCAAAACATAATGATAAGAAAGTCACTTTTAAAGTTTTCCAATTTATACCACAACCAAAGGATATGAGAGTGGTGTCCGTGATTGAGGCTATTGATGATAATGAAGTAATTGTGCCCATTGAAGAGATACTTTGGGTTAAGGCATTAGCAACGATTATTATAAATTTTTATAGTGATGGCATTGATGAGTACGATGATATGGTGAGCGCTTTGTATAGTAAATATTCTTATAATTATGCTCTAAAGAAGCTTGGTCATGATATGAAGAATAGAACCACTCCTCTAGCTCGACCATATATTAAAGAGCCACGTCTTAAAATTGAAGTCTCTCCCATCTCTCTTGCACTATGTATTTTTAAGGGCTGATAATACCTTGTCTATCATTATTGCGACTGGTTTAATGGAGTCATAGGTTGAAGCATTGCTTTTAGTATTGTCAAGGTTTAAAAGCGGTATAGGATGGACTATTTACAGACATTATGGGGATTCCACCCTATATTTGTATTCATAAGATATAACTTTAATCGGAGTGTATACCCAATATCAAGCACCAACACAGGCTAAATTTGCGTATGCAGGAGGCAGTGAAGAAATAAATTGTGAAGTGTTTAGATATTGGAGTGGTTTACCCTATTGCACACAGCAAGTGGGTCAGCCGAATTCTACATATATCAAAGAAAGGTGGGATCACTGTGGTCCCTAATGAGAAGAATGAATTGATACCTATGAGATAGGTTACTGGATAGAAAGTATGCATGGATTTTAGGAAGATGAATACTTAGACTGAAAAGGATAATTTTCTTATGCCATTCATGGATTAGATGCTTGATAGACTAGTAGGCAGGGGATGGTATTATTTTCTTGATAGGTACTCGGGATACAATCAAATTTTTATTTCTTCCAAGTACCAAGAAAAGATAAATTTTACTTGCCCTTATTGGACTTTAGCATTCAATAGTATGCCTTTTTTATTATGCCATGCTCCCTCTACCTGTTAAAATGTATGATGTTTATATTTTCTTTATGGTGGAGGACACTATAAAGGTATTCATAGATGACTTTTTGGTCGTTGGGGACTTCTTTAATGATTATTTAGCCCATTTGGCCAATGCACTCCAAAGTTGTAAGAAGTGTAATCTGATATTGAATGGGGAGAAGTGCCATTTTATGGTGAAGAAAAGTATTATCCTTGGTCACAAAATCTCAAAATATAGTATTGAGGTGGATAGATCAAATTTTAAGGTGATTGAAAAATTACCTTCACTATTCTCAATTAAAGGTATTGAAGTTTTTTTGGTCAAGATGGCTTTAATAGAAGGTTGATCAAGGACTTCTCTAAAATTGATAATCCTCTGTTCAATCTTTAAGAGAAGGAGGCGAAATGTATATTTGATGGGGCATGTTTCAAGTCCTTTCAGTGTATGAAGGAGCAGTTGATCTCGGCTCCCATTATTGTGTCCCATGATTGGTCTTTATCATATGAGGTTATGTGTGATGCTAGCAAAGTGGATTTAGGAGTGTTGTCCTAGGCTAAATACGTGATAAAATCATTCACCTAATCTATTATGCTAGCAAGGCATTAAACCCCCCATAGAAAAACTATACATTCACTGAGTGGAAGGTTTTTGCCTTTGAGAAGTTTTGGCCTTATTTGATTCGGACCAAAGTCATAGTTCAAATAGATCATTCATCTTTGAGGTATCTAATTTTGAAGAAGGATGCGAAAGTGAGGTTAATATGTTGGGTCCTCTTGCTGGAAGAATTTTATTTCGAGGTAAAAGATTTAAAAGGCATTGAGAATCAGGTTACCGATCAATTATCTCACCTTGTGGAGGAGGCAATGTAGAAATTAGGTGATGATATTGACATAGATGATACTTTTACAGGTGAGCGGGTCTTGGCAGCATCAGATGACTCAAACCCCATGTTTGCTGATTTTTTCAATATTTTGAAAAGTGTCTTACTCTAAAAGATTTGTCATTCCAGTAGAGAAAGCAGTTTATACATAAGATGAGGAAATTTTTAGGGATTAGCCTTATGTCTTTGTTATTTGTACGGATGGGGTAATTTATAGATGTACTCCTAAAGTGGAGATGACAAATATGCTTGGGGCTTGTAATTCATCGTCAGTTAGCGGTCATCATGGTGGAACCTGCACAACCATGAAGAATTTGTAGAATGGATATTATTGGCCTACTATATTCAAGGATGCTCATGAATAGACGTAAGCCTATGACCAATGTTATCTTCAAGGCAATATTTCACAGAGTCATAAACTTCTTATGACACCTATCTTGCCGTTTGAGTTGTTTGATATATGGTGAATTAAATTGATGGGTCGAATTGAGAGCTCCTAGGGTATGAAGTACATTCTTGAAAAAAATATATTTTCTCGATTTTGCACTTCACGTGCTATTATCATCAATGGTGGGTCTCACATCAGCAATATCTTTTTCAAGGACTTACTTAAAAAATATATGTGAAGCATAAGGTGGCAACACCTTACCATCCTCAGGAAAGTGGGCAAGTTGAGGTCTCCAATGAGAGACCAAGTCGATATTAGCAAAGACTATGAATACCTTCATTCCAAAAAACTATTCCTATTTTAATCCATAACTAATTTCTTTCCATTTAAAAAGTTGTGACGACCTCCATTCCCAAAAAATATTCCATGAACTCATAAAATACACTCATAACTCATTTCCAATCATCAAATCAAAAGCCAAATCTTCTCCCAAAGTGTGTCTCTCAAGAACTATGGCAAAATCTAAAAAAATTTCAAGGGATCCAAAGAAGGAAATCAAGTAAGTTGTATGCTTTAATTAATTTTTAAAAAGTTGGTACTAAAATATGTTAGTAATTACATGGATACCTTGTTAATATTCGTGTTACTAAGTTGAAAAAACACTTGTTCTAAAGAAACTTGATGAGTTTAAACAAAAAAGGGAGTAAACCTAAATGTGTGCAAAAAGTTTATTGAGGGATGAAATATGAATGTGTTATACTTATTTAAACTAAGGTAAGTTGAAATACCTTGGGTTTGGGTCCTTAGAAAATTCCTCAATTTTGAGTTTCTAAACATCATACAACTTATAGGTACTTGTCGAATAATAGGGTATGGTTTAAGGGGTCGTGGTTGTATGTTAATCAGTTTGGTTTGGATAATGGATCATACTAGTCGTATGTTTGGGTACTAGTAGTATGATGTTAAAATCATATGATATTGTAAGTCTAGCCTAGAGGATTCTATTCTACCTAAGGTATGTTCTATGGTAATTTTTGTATGCTTGGGTACGAGTTGGCCTTGTGGTCGTATGTTGAACAGTGTTGGGGTCCAAGGAATTCATAGGGTATGTGTGGTGGGTACGACTTCTATGGTAGGGTATGACTGGATGGCATGTTGTCGTACCTTCATGCGGGAAACTTGTACAATTTAAGTTAGGGGTATTTTGGTTATTTTCCTTCTAAACCCTCATTCCCTTATGACTTAAAACACTCTTGGGATATCATTTACCCTACTATTCAAAATCAAAACACTCTAAACTCTCTCAAATCTCTCTTAAGGCTCTTGGGGCAAGAAAGGCTAGGGTTTTCTTTAAGGTGGTCAATTTGGGGCATACAAGGGTAGTTTCTCTTAGTCTTATTCATAATATAAGGCATGTTACTCCTTCCATGTTGTTAGTTCAACTAAAGGCATGATTTAATGTATGGTTTTAATAGCATAATTGTTGTATGGTTTTTTTGTTTTGAATTATATGTTGGGGTTTTTTTTATTATAAATGGTTTAGTTATGGTTTCCCCATGTTTTTATTTATGCTTTTTATGTTATAATAGGGGTTTGAATATATGGTTACGTTGAAATGCTTAATTGGTACTTGGTTTTGGTTTAGGAAACTATATGCCCTCAACATTTTTGATAAAATGACTATGAGAATGTTTTTGTTACGTTGTTGAACTTTTATTGAAAACTTTGCATGGTATAAAGTGGTAATGGATCCCTAAATTGGTTTGAATGGTTTTAAATGTTTTTAAGTGGTTTTAAATGGTTAAATAATAAGGTATTAGTGGTTATGGTTATGTTTAAATTGAAAGCCTTGTGGGGAACATGGGAACCCCCAAGCAAACATAATAATGAACTTCTTGTGGAGTATATGGTAATCCCATAAGTAAACTAGAGGATAATGGAATCTATGGTTTCATGGGAACCCCTTCTTTAAAAAGATTGGCTAATGAAATTACTTGCAAGCTATAGTCAATAAGACGATACCACTTCTTATAGCCTTGGTTAATAATAAATAGAATTGGTTGTTTTGTTGTGTCCTAATGGTTTTAATTGGGCAATAATGGTGGGGTGTGATAGCAAACCATGAAGGTGTTAGTTCAAAGGACAAACACTAGAAACTCATGTGTTGAGATATGAGGATTGGTCATGGTGACATGCAATTACGGGGAACACGAGAATCCCCTAAGTTATACTTGTAAAAATGTATGGAGGGCAAAGGGTACACAAGAATCCCCTACCCCTATAGTATCTTCGGTTCATGCAGCTACATGCATCGAGGCCTATTCAGGAGTCAACACTGGACCCATATAGACCGTGGGTAGTTCTAGGATGGTTAAGCTACACATACTTAGGTTAATGGTATTTAAGGCATGCTAAACACGGTTCCCTTTCCCAGTATAGACTATATATATGTAAGGTTGTGAATAAATATGCTTATTTACTTGATTCTAAAAGTTGAATTATTTTATCTTTATCCTAAATGAATGCTAACGTTCACCAGCTAACCCATCTTCGAGCATTGTATCCCTATGCGATGCAAGAATCGGCCATACTACTCCTCCTGCTCAGTGATTGGATTTGGGGACACCTTAGAGTTGGATTTAAGTAGTAAGCTTCCATAATTCGAAAGGCGCTATTTTATGTTATGGTCTTTTCTTCATATTTTACATGTTTCTTAGAATTTGGTTTTGGCTATGGTCGGGGGTATGCCCCGACCAAATATTGTTTTGATTTCAGATATAGGCTTTGTAGGACTACTATGGGTTGGTATGGGTGGGGTCAGAATTAGTGTCAACCTTGGTATTGGTATTGATATTGGGGATGACACCAGTGTACTGTATTTGATTTATGATTGTTCCATTTTGTTTTGGATCATCTATATAATTTGGAACTCATATGATATGGGATGTAAGATGGTTATGGTGGGGTATTGGGGGTGGTCTCTAATTTTGATTGGGATTGAGGCACCCAACACAACTAGGCCCTGGTTTGGGTCATGTGAGATTGGTATCAGTGCCCTAGGTTCATTGTCAATTAGGAATCCATAAAGTCGTATTGAGTAAAGTCTTTTTAAAGGGTGTCTAGCAAGCCACACTTATAAGGGAGCGACTACAAGGAATTTAGCATTGTTTCTCTTTCATATGTTCTGATTTTAAGCTATAAAGTCTAAGGTCATATAATCCTCTCTAATTCCTATTTGTTCACTTTTAAGATCATGCCTCGATGATTTGATATGCAAAAAAATTCCTATGTCCCAACTAGGGACGATGTTGATGGGACACACTCTACTTATGGGATTCAAACTCGATGTAGGAGTCTAGTTCCTGAACATTTTAGAGTTCGACCGGTTCCCTCTAATCCTCCTCAAGATGACATGATAAATGCGGAGTTTCATCATTTGATTCATATGACTTCTCAGTTGGACGCTTCTCAGGCTAAGTATGGTACATCTGTTACTCTATCTTCTGAGGCCACTAGTGTTGGCCAGTTCATGAGGTTGAGTCCTATAACTTTTAATGGTGTTAAGATAAAGGAGGATCCTCAGGGTTTTTTGGATGAGATGGAGAAGATTTTTAGGGTTATGCATGTCACGAATATGGTAGGGGTAGCGTTTATTGCCTACTAGCTAAAGAAGGTGGCGTACCAATAGTACGAGAAATGGGATATGGTAAGGGGTGATGTTAAGGAGTCATCTTTGTAGGATACTTTCTCCAATACATTTTTTATGTGCTTCTTTCCTCTGGAGATGAGGAAAGAGAAAGTGGAGAAATTCGTTAATCTAAAATAGGGGAAGAGAATGGTCAAGAAGTATGCGATGATGTCACACCAACTATCTTGATATGCTTCAAATATGGTGTCAGATATGAGGTCTAGGATGAGGCAATTTTCCTTAGGACTGTCTCATGAGTTAATTCATAAAAGTAAGACTGCCTTTATGATCAAAGACATGAACATCTCTAGGTTGGTTGGTTACATGCAATAGGTGGAGGAGGAAAAGAAAAAGTTTTCTAAGGTAGGGGAAAGGCAGGTTAAGAAGTTTAGTTTCTCTGAGTAGGGTGGTGGCCAACAGCAAAGCAGTAGTGTAACGCCCCACATTTTTGAGCTAACAATTGAATCATCATTCCTACATGCATAAGCTCTAATTCCATGGTTTTTATTTAGATTCATGTATCATGATCTTTCACCTGGTAGATTAAGTGATTATGAGGTGAAAATGTTCATAGAAATGGCCTAAAGAAAAGTTCAGCTAAGAACCTTTCATTCATTCAAAATTGGATATTTGAATCTACAAGAGTTTACTTTGAATGTGTATAACTTTTGATACACAGAGAATTTTGTAGCTCATGAAGCTCCAAATTGTAGATAATTGAATTATCTTTCTAGTGGTACCAATTTTGTCAAAATCCGATAACCAAGCAAAAATTTATGACATTTTCTGTGTAAGGCAGTAAGCTGACACGATGTCGATGCGATGCATCGACCAACGCATTACGAAACTATTTCACTCGATAAATCAGTTTCTAATGAGTCTAGGGGCATTTTGGCCACTTTCTCTCACCCAAAATCCGTCTATAACATAGAATTTCATCCCCAAGAAGCCAAAATTGCCTAGTATTCACTTTTTCTTTCAAAATTCAAAACCCTAACTCATCCCCAAAAATTAAGAACCCATCCCTAAGATCAAGAATTCCAAGAAATAGATCAATATCTAGGTTCCATCTTTCAAATTTTATAATCTAAGGTACGTGGGATTTTCCTGAACTACATGGGCTTATTGAAATCATATTTAATACGACTTAGAGTTATAGAAATCATGAAATTTTAAAGAGGTTTTGGAATTATGTTTTCAATCTTGTATTATGAATGCTTTAATGATACTATTGATTTGTAATCTTATATATGTATGTATGAAATTGAGATTTGAGGATTGAACTGAGAGCATAAGCCTATAAACGTCCCTCTATTATTGTTAAGCTCCTTGTTTTTATGTGTTTTATGAAATAGTTGATTGTATTTTGAGAAAGCATGATATGAATGACTTGATTTTAGGTTTATGACTTGATTATGATTTTGAACTTAAGAGGGGACGGTTTATTTGATGTTAAATGTCAAGAGAATTTCTATAAGAATTTCATATTTGCCATAAATTTCATGACCACCGCATGTTGTTGAATGGTTGAAAAGAGAGAGTTTTATGCATGTGTTCACATGAGTTTAAAGAAAGAGTCCTTTTGAATTTATTGATTGATATGGTGGTACCAAACTTCATGTTTTGAAAGAAAAGATTGTAATATGCTATGAAAGGCCTAAAGGTGTGACTTGCAAGTCAATGGAATAACGATACCATATAAATGTATGCCATAACAGATTTAGAGTGTTAAGATTTTGATTTAAGAGAATATATGTTTTAAAGAGCTAATAATTGGATTAAAGATGGTTAGGTGGTTGCCCAAAGAAGTCTTGAGTTCAAGAAATCCTAGACCAAAACCATGTATTGCTGATACGGGATCAATTCATCCCCTAGAAGAATTATACGCTGGCCTAGTGCCCTATGGCGTATTAGAGACAAAGACTCTAACCCTTGTGGCAAACTCGGGTTGGGGGCTTGGCTACCGAGTCAAGGGAAGATTCCATATAGCCCATGGCATTTTAGATTTACAAGGTATACCACCTAACTCATAAGTAAGATAAAGAGTGAGTTATGGATTTCAGATAATTGTTCAAAATCTTTTAAATATGCTGATGTATCTTTCATATATCTTCTATAAAATTGTTTATAAATTGCTCTTACCTATGTTATATAAATATACAATATTTTGGATTGGTCTATGTACCAGTAATATTTCAAGATTCTGAGACACAGTCATGGGGTCCCGTAAGCAGTAGAATTTCTTATCAGAAGTTTGCAGCTGGTGAGCCTCCCTTACTTCAGAATACCTAGTTATAAAACTTGATATTGTTATTTTATTTTGATTCATGGTCCAAATGGAAGCCTTGTCCCAGATTTTAGACAGATGTTATTTTTAGTTAGTAGAGATTTCATAGATTGATGTTAGACGTTGTTAGAGGTTTATTATTTCCCTTCCTGATTGGTCAATTGAATTATGATATTGACCGTGATCCCGTATTGTTTATATTTTCATATTTTTTTGTAGATTATATGAAAGTGTTTATGATTGCCAGATAGAGAAGGGCTCTCGGGCCTTCACAATTTGGGATGCTTGTCATGGCTAGGCCCCATCTTGGGTCATGACAAACTTGGTATCAGAGCATGGTTTATAGTCCCAGGGTGTCTGCAAAATCATTTCTAGTATAGTCTTGCTTATGGGTGTGTTGTACACCATACTTATAATCAAGAGGCTACCGGGCATTTAGGAGTTGTTTGTAATTCTTCCATACTCTAGTTTGTCCTATAGAGTTGTCCATAAGGAAGTTATCCAAATTTTTTCCTTCTTCTAATTTCATGGGCCATGCCTCACTGTCGAGGCGATATAATTCTAAGAGTCCAGTTCTCCTAACGATATGGTTCTCTCTGATTTAGTTATCCATAATGTTATGAGATAGCACAAGGACTTAAGAGGAGTCCATTAGTGCTTCAAGGTGTATTGATTTGAGTGTATGCCTTTATTCTTCTAAAATCGTGCTTTTCAGCCTGAGGTACAAAGTCTATTCGGTTCTTTTTTAAAATTCTTATTGCAGGTGTCTTCCATATGGGTAATGATATGTAGCAGAATGTTGGAACTGTATTTCCACCCGAGTAGTAGTGTATGTTAAAGTGTCTTGACCTATTGATAGTGAGATGGTCCAGAAGTGGGTGACATGAAGTCAAAAGGTTAGCAGTCAGAGTGAGGGTGACATTTGCATAAATAAATAGTTTTAGTTTTATAATCATGGAATGAGGGATGGGTTGCCTTTTTATAGTAAGTGACTAATGTAGTAGTAATATTCGTAAATTTTATGAAAGTTTGTGAAGAAAGTGGCTAGCTATGATTATTAGGTATACAAATTAGGGAAGGAGCCTAGAATGGATGGTGATGATTGTTATATGAATCCCTTATAGGCTAAAAATGAAAAAGGTTAAAATAGAAAAAAAGTTATAAGTATAGACACATTGCGATATATGGAATTTCAAAGGTAGTTGTGATGTATGCATGGGCAAGTAACTATGATGTGAGAAAGTGGAATAAGTTGATAAGATTGTAATAGATTATATTATAAGACTTAGACCATCTATTCTTTGTTAGTGACTTCACCCTCCTCTATTTTTCTTTCTCTAGTCGTTGTAAACTTGTACTTCATGTGAGAAGGTATATAATGGATGTTAAGTTGTAATAGTGATGTCATAGAGGGGTTGTGGTTGTAGGTAGTAGATAAGTAAAGTTAAATATTTGGGTTGATTTCCTAATTTAATGGACTAGTAGGATATGCGGTATAATTTACTAGTGGTATATCATTGATGATTGACAATAGACTTAAACTTTATATGTGGAATATAGTTATGAGAATACTAGTTTGATATTGATAATGTATGTTTTGTGGGAATGAATTAGTTGGTTTGGTGTACTGTTTGAAATAGCCTAGGTTGGAGACGTGCAAAATAGAAGTGGGCAATTGCAATATGTATAGGGTCATGAGGGCTAGTGTTTAAAAACAATAATGAATTGTGGTTGAATTATTAGTGTGGAGAAGAGAGTGAGTAAATAAGAATAAGTTGAAATCTAAGGTAGCATGTTGTTAGATAACGCGTGATGTGTATAAGTATTTTATGTACCTAAATTTAACTCTTGGATATTGTAGTATAGAAAAGTCTAGGAAATTGTTGTATGGTGCTAATTCGAGTTGAATTGTAGAAAAAATAGGTAGGCAATATGAGCCTTGGGTATGGTTTTACAAATTTTTGTTAAGTTGCAAGTTATGTGATTTTAGGTGTAATGCGATTATTCTAAGGAATTGAAGATAGAGTATTAAATTTTCAAACGTGTGGGTGCCTATAGCCATGATAATGGTATTCGTAAGTTGATGAATTTGGGGGTTAGAAGAAATTACAATGAGTGTCCCTGAAAGGGGATGTCCTAGAATTTTTTTTTAGTGTTTTTGGATTAGAGATTAATGAGAAGAGTTTGTATCCATGTATATACTGATACCCATTTTTGTAATAAGGAGTGTGGATGTGTACGCTCATGGGAGTAAGAGATGTAGAGTGATGGCTATTGAGGCTAGCAGATATTAAGAGTAGAATTTACAGAAAAGCAAGCTTTTCATAGTATAGTTCTTCAGGGAGAGTTTAGAGTTTAAGCCTGTGGTGATGCCTCTTTTATGTTGAGATTTGTGTCTATAGATTTGATAAAGGGATATGTTTGTAAGTCTAGGAGTGTGACTTTGATTTAAGGGGGTGATGGGGAATTAAGTTAGTTCCCGAATTATTCTCTATTTGGCAAGTTGAGGGGAGAAGTCATGATAAATCTATTCCTACTCAAGCATACTCATCCTACTTATATTTCAGAGATTATTCTGCTAATATCCTATGTCATGTGTCCAAGTCATACCTATGACTATGGTTCGAGTTCTCTATGGACTTATGTTTATGACCTGACGTCTAAACTAGGAGCATTTATGTCTCTTAGTAATCCAGTCTTTCATGTATTCAAGTCGTAGGTTATGTTTTTTGTGATCTATGAAAATCTATGTCTCTCAGCATGCTTGTTCCTAAGAAAATATGTTTCTATATGTCACTGACTCATTTTATGTCGGGTTTAGCCAAAGTGATAAGATTTATGCAAAATCATAGCAAATCTCAGTTTCTTAAATAAGGAGCAATCACTTTAAGCGAAAATCTTTTAGTTGTAATGTAACACCCTCGTAGCATTCTCAACTCAATACCACTATTGGTTGTATGTATGGAGAGTTGACAACATAATTTTTTTTCTAATTGTTAAAAGACTTAGTCATATTTATGAGCTCTTAACTTTGTGATTTTCAAATTGATCTTCCCGACCCCGAGACATATAATTTTGAGTTGATTCATGATTAGGGGTGTCTTAGGAAAGTTTTAGATTTTTCAGACGATGTTTGAAGCATGCTTGGAGGATCAAAATACTAGGCCAATGCAATATTGATGAGTCGCGCCAGGAATTGCGTTGGTAGGGACCGACGCGGTGCGTTTCTTAGCGCATCGGGCGCCCAGTTTGTCTTACTAATTTCTGGAACCAGGATGGTAATTCAGTCTCTTTTCCTCATTTTACCTTGATATGTGCGTCAATATTTTCTCACTATGCTCTATCCTAAGAATTCATGTTGTATTGTGTTTCTTCTGAACAACTCTCTACTTATGATCCTGATACTTGGCATAGGAAGTTCTTCATGATAGTATCATATCTTTACCTCATATTCTACCTTGATATAGGTCAATAGGCATGGTTTATAATTGAGTAGTGTTTCTCCTATTTATGATGATTGTGCTCAGTTCCCTTAATGACCCTCTATATATTAGTAAGATGGTGGATATGGAAGCGTAGTAATGTGGTAAGTAAGAGTGTAGATGTTCCTGAAGTTGAAAACTTTGAAGTGAATTCTTGAGCTAAGGTTATAGATGAAAGGGAAAAGATGGAGATGAACTTTTGTTGTGTGAAATAGCTAAGAAGGGTGAATGTGGACAAAATATTTATGAGAGTGATTAAAATTGTTGGTCTTAGTGGGGGAATCCATTTAGTGAGTGTAGTAATGATTAGGCTTAAATATTGTGGCTATTGAAAATACAAACCTATATGCTATGTTCTTAGTACTCTTTAAATTAAATCTCGAGTGTGTTTGATGGTAGTGCTAAGGTGAAGAAATATTCTTAAAGGGATGTAAAGTTCAGGGTCCTATAGCTTAAGTTAGAACCTTTTTACTCCGAGTTGGGCTTCAACATGGAAGCACTAAGTAGTGGGACTCAAATTCTTGTGGCTAGACGTGTGATGGGATAAATGTAAGTTAAAAAGTGTGAAGTATGCTATTTATTGTTTGGGGCGTAGACGATTAGTGTCTTTAAGTTTAAGTCTATTCGTTGTACCTTGCAAGGTGCAGAATGCTTCTAAATTCTATGTCCGATGAAAACCTTATTTCATGATTAGAACCGATGTATGTTAGTCCTATTATCACCAAATTAACTCATTCCTTATGTTGTGTTGATTATGGTTCATAGAGCTCATGTTCAAGATCATCCCTATGTAAAGTATCATTGCCTCATGTTTCGTGCTTATACGTTTTGGTCGGGGTTACCATGAAACTCGTTCCAGGCCTTTGTATGTTTTGTTGAGGAAAATTATTCAATGAGAGACTACATTCTTTATTCTACACTTTTAGATCCTCAAAATACCCTACCTATCATTGGGGGACAAATAATCCCAAGAGGGAGATAATGTAACGCCCCGTATTTTCAAGCTAGAAATTGAATCATCATTCCTACATGCATAAGCTCTAATTTAATGGTTTATGTTTAGATTCATGTTTCATGATCTTTCGCCTAGTATATGAAATGATTATGAGGTGGAAAATGTTCATAGAAATAGCCTAAAGCAAAGTTGAGCTAAGAACCTTTCATTCATTCAAAATTGGATATTCGATTCAACAAGGGTCTACATTGAACATGTATAACTTTTGATGCACGTAGAATTTTGCAGTTCAAGACCCACCAAATTGTATATAATTAAATTAGCTTTCCAACGATATCAATTTTGCCAAAATCCGATAACCGAGCGAAAAGTTAAGACATTGTCCGTGTGAGGCAGTAAGCCCATGCGATGTCGACGCGAAGCACCGGCCGGCGCATTACAAAACTGTTTCACTCGTTAAATCAGTTTCTAATGGGGCTAGGGGCATTTTGGTCACTTCCCCTCACCTAAAATCTATCTATAACATAGAATTTCAGCCACAAAAAAACAAAATTGCCTACTATTCACTCTTTCTCTGAAAATCAAAGCCCTAACTCATCCCCAATAATGAAGAACTCCCTAAGATCAAGAATTCCAAGAAACGGATCAAGATCCGGGTTCCATCTTGCAAATCTTATAATCTAAGGTACGTGGGGTTTTCCTAAACTACATTGTCTTGTTAAAAACATATTGAATAAGATTTAAAGTTATAGAAATCATGAAATTTTAAGGGGGTTTTGGAATTATATTTTCAATCTTGAATTATGAATGCTTTAATGACACTATTATTTTGGTCTTGAGGCCTTTCCCCCAAATTTTATTTGTAATCTTTTATATGTATGTATGAAATTTAGATTTGAGGATTGAATTTAGAGCATAAGCCTATAAACGTCCCTCTCTTGTTGTTAAGCTGCTTGTTTATATGTGTCTTATGAAGTACTCGATTGCATTTTAAGAAAGCATGATATGAATGACTTGATTTTTAATTTATGACTTGATTATGATTTGGAATTTAAGAGGGGATGGATTATATGATGTTAAATGTTAAGAGAATTGCTAAAAGAATTTCATGATTTGCCACAAATTTCATGACCATCACATATTGTTCAAAGGTTTAAAAGAGAGAGTTTCACGCATGTGTTCACATGAGTTTAAAGCAGGATTCCTTTTGAATTTATTAAATTATATGGTGGTCCCAAACTTCATGTTTTGAAAGAAGAGATTATAATATGCTATGAATGGCCCAGAGATACGCCTTGCAAGTCAATGATATGATGATACCATATAAATGTATGCCATAGCAGAGTTAGAGTTTTCATATTTTGATTTCAGAGAATACATGTTTTAAAGAGATAAAAATGGGCTTAAAGAGGGTTAGGTAGTTTCCCAAAGAAGTCTTGAGTTCAACAACTCCTAGCCCAAAACTATGTTTTGCCCATACGAGTTTATTTCATCCCCTAGAGGGATTATACTCTGGCCTAGTGCCCTGTGGCATATCAGAGATAGAGACTCCAACCCTTGCGGGAAACTCGGGTTGGGGTATTGGCTGCTGAGTCAAGGGCAGATTCCATATAGCCCATGGAATTTTAGAGTTGTAAGGTATACCACCTAGCTCAGAAGTAAGATAAAGAGTGAGTCATGGATTTCAGATAATTGTTCAAAGTCTTTTAAATATGCCCATGTGTTTTTCATATATCTTATATAAAACTGTTTATAAATTGCTCTTACTTATGTTATATAAAAATAGATTATTTTTTATTGCTCTACATACCAGTACTTTTGTATTGACCCCCTATATTTCAGGATTCTAAGACAGAGTCCTGGGGTCCCATAAATACTAGATTGACTTATCAGAAGTTTACAGCTGGTGAGCCTCCCTTACTTCAAAAGTCCTAGTTATGAAACTTGATTTTGTTTTTTTATTTTGATTCATGGTCCGACTGGGGGCCTAGTCCCAGATTTCAGACAGATGTTATTTTCAATTAGTAGAGAATTCACAGACTGATGTTAGACATTGTTAGAGGTTTATGATTTCCATTCCAGATTGTTCAATTGAATTATGATATTGACCATGATCCTATATTGTTTATATTTCAGCATTTTCCTTTATATTATATGAAAGTGTGTATGAATGTTGATATCGCTCAAACTACATCTCTCTTACGAGAATGTAAGCAATCATTGTCAATATATAACTCAACTAGGTTGGGGTCGAATCCCACAGGGAATATGGTGTGAATTTGAGTTATCTGCGGGTTAATCAACTGATAGTTAGCAATTTCCTGTGAATGCGAGTTTTTTGAAAGGTAGCAATTAATTACTTCTCAATTCAGTTTTTGAAATTAATATGATAAAGAAAACCAGAGTTATGTTCACTATGGGTGTTGGGATTTGACAGATGCTAGTAACGGTTCAAGATTCTTTTGGTAGGTAGGAACAACAGACTATCCTTGTCGAAGTTATGTCGAAATATTTCTCAACCTATTTAGACATTTAACCACCTAATTCTTTCTAACTTAGGAAATTTATATTTCATAACAGGATGTTATCTCAAGTTAATTAATCTTGTTACAACACTAATTATTAAATGGAAGTTTGATGCTTCCAAGTCCCTATTGATAATTCACTTCTTACTAGGGTTGATTTCTTATCTCAAGTAAATCACTAGTAAGCAAGGCCTATTGTTTACAACCAATAGTCAGAATATAAAATAATGGAATTAACAAGAAGTTTCTACCACCGTTAGAATCTTTAACACTTAGTTACATTACAAACCCAAACCCATAGATACCACAATTCAGGTTAAGGAAATTTAGCTACTCATAATGGAGAAAGCAAAAACGCAAATTGTATTCATAGTTCGATAGATGATAATTTACAGAATGATGAATATGAACAAGTGTTTCTCCTTCTAAATCACAGTAGAAAATCCCTAAAAAAGTAATAATAATTTCTCCAAAAATAAATTGTAATGTTGCAGAGAAAACTAGAGAGAAAACTTGATGAAAACATGAAGTTCAAGATGCTCAGAAAAATCCTAAATTATGCCTTAAATACTTCAGCCTAATTATGGAAACAAATCACAGATTACAGATCTTTTCTTGCATAGGTGATGATGAAGTGTGATGTTTTATAATGTGTCTGACGGCTTATCAGAAATGTCGTCAGCTTCTTCTCCAAGTTTGATAATTTTTGCCTTAGGATGATGATGACCCTCTGATGGCTTATGAGGAGTCTAACGATTTATTAGAATTATTTTCGGGTCCTCTTCCACTTTCATGATTTCTGCCTTGGGATGACGGCATTCCTGATGGCTTATCACACACCTGACAGCTTATTAGGGAATGTCGTCACACTTCTGCTCCCACTACCTCACACTGTCTACAGCTAACGATGACTCTTATAACTTATCACAAAGTTGACGGATTATCAGAATTATCGTCGCTTCTTGACTTCAAGTTCTCAAGAACTGCCTATGCCTGACGATAAGCCTGATGGCTTATCACAACTCAGACAACCTATCACAGGTTGTCATCACTTCTTCCAGCTAAATATCATCCTCTCTATAAGGCTGACGGCAACTATGATAGCTTATCACATAGCTGACGACTTATCAGACAAGTCTTCCACTATACTTCACTATCTACTTGCTCAGAAATCAGCTCTTTTACTTTCATTATTGCTCTTTCTCTTGCATCTTGACATTTACTGCAATATCAAAGATAAAAAAAATCAAAAATGACAAAAGTTGCTTAAGACTTTGCAATTATTCTCAGTTAAAAGCCTCAAATGTGTTAGCATCTTCTCACATATCAACACCCTCAACTTAAAATAATTGCTTGTCCTCAAGTAACTAAAACACAACCAAGAGGATACAGAATACATTCGGCAGTCAACCATTTATATTGTCTAAAAACATCTTCACCATCTCCAAGGTCAATTAATTTAAAAAAACAACTGTGCATATTATTGAATAACAACAATGCGACACACAAGAATCAAGATATGACATCAATTCAGTAACAACCATGCATGTACCAAGATTACACTATCTAAACAAGTTAGCAACTAGTAACATAACCAGTGTGCCCTCAATACAAAGAAGTCCCACTTCACTTATATCAGACAACTCATATGTAACCATGGGGGCAATCAAAAGACGCTCACTCTCAGAATGATGTTCCAATCAATGTATTCCAAATACCATAGGCTTGCCCTTATTTTCATTACCAAAATTTTCAGACAGGTCAACTAGGATCACTATAGATCTTCTCTTTGGCTTGTAATGTAGGCTAGGGGCTGGTATGATATTTAAAGTGACTAAGCCTCCTTGACACTACACTAGTTTATGGGGTCTCACTTATTAATCTTTTTCTATTCTTTTCTTTTCTTGATCACACATATTCAGGATGGATGCGGTCTTTTCTTGAATCACTTCTTTTTATTTCACAACTTTTCTTTTCTTGTTCTTTTCCTCCGCACCTAGCTTTTTATTCTTTTCTTTTATCCTAACTTTCTCCATACTTATTCTACATACGTACACCTATGATAGCCACCCACAACTTAGGCTATTTGCCTTAGTCAAGGTGCACAGTGTCCAAGGAGGGCCAGGGACAAAATAGCTTTATTATGATATAAATGAGATGGTAATAGGTATCATAAAAAGAAATATTCTATTCATGCTCAAAATACGGATCAAGGGATATTATGCATACAGCGAAGGTCATTTAGTCTAAAAGTGGGCTAATAACAAAATGGCCAATGATCCTTTCCTAACCCCTATCTTTCAACCTAGGTAAGACTAACCGGGAAAGTTCTGGATTCAATATACAAAGGGAACTAAGTAAGATCTCACACGCATATGGCACACAAGTATAGCACAAGTTACAAATTATCTAGTTCATGCAATTGTTTAGCATTATTATCAAGTCACTAGAACTAATGCCATAACAAGATGCACAGTGGTCACAATTAGATGCAAATCACACAGTTAAATAATCAGACCATTTGAGAGATGTTCATAAAATAACAAAACTATTTTAACTGCTCAGGTACTTGTATTTCTCCTAGTGAACTACAAAATGTTACAAAAACAACAAACCCTACACCCTCAACTTAAAACAAAGAAAAACTAAACTAAGGGTTAGGGTATACCTAGAGTAGATCAAGCGCGGGGATCATGGATTGTCTCCCATGAAGCGCCTAATTTAACGTCATGGCATGACTTAGGTATCTTGATTACTTCAGACTTAATCTAGAAAGATAGTAGAAATACTTTTCATCAAGTATTTTGGACCGATATAAAGTTTGACTCATTGCCCATTAACCTTAAAGATGTTTCCATCTTCATTTTCAAGTTCTACTACTCTAGATGAGCAGATTTGTCTAATCTTAACAGGCCTGACCACTTGGATTTAAGCTTACCTGGGAACAGTTTGAGTTTGTAATGGAACAGAAAAACCAAGTCACCTTTTTGGAAATCTTATTTCTTGATCCTCAAATCACGATACTTCTTCATCTTTTCTTTGTATAGGTCTGCTATTTCATATGCTCCGAGATGGAATTCATCCATCTCATTTAGTTTCCCAGTCTTAGCTCTATTTCCTCCTTCCAATTCAAATTTAACCTATTGAGTGCCGACAAATCCTTGTGCTTCATCTTTATTGGTAAGTGGCATGCTTTCGAGACCAGTTTTACCGATAAGCATTCACTGTTTTGGCTAGGATAGCTTTAATCTCTCGATTTGACACCTCCATTTGTCCACTAGTTTATGGGTGATATGGAGTCACTACTCATATTGCTTCACCCCATATTTTGCGAAGGAAGCTCGAAACGCTTTGTTTTAAAAATAAGATCCTCAATCGCTTCTAATAGTATGTGGTACTCTAAAGCGAGATAAGATGTTCTTCTTGAGAAAAGAAATAACCCTTTTTCCTTCATTATCAGACAAGGAAATAGCTTTGACCCATTTCGAGACATAATCAATAGCAACTAGAATATATTTTATCTCATACGAGCTTATAAAAGGAACCATGAAATCGATGCCCCAAACGTCAGAAAATTCCACTTCAAGCATCTTAGTCAAAGGCATCTCGTGTCTTTTGGAGATCGACCCCTGCCTCTTATATTGGTCGTACTTCAGCACAAACTCATGAGAATCCTCGAACAATATTGGCCAATAGTAGCTACTCTGCAATACCTTTCTAGTCATTCAGTCACCTGCATGGTGACCTCCAACTAGGGAACCATGACATGCTTCCAATATACACAATACATATACTTCTAGCACACATCACCTTATAATATTGTCAGCACATCGTCGAAAAAGATACGGCTCATCCAAAAGTAGTGTGTTACATCATGAAGGAATTTCTTTCTTTGATGGAGGGAAAGATTTTCTGGAATAACTTCACTCACAACATAATTTGCAAAATCAGTGTACCAAGTCATTTTATCCATAGCAGCAGCTAAGATCTCCTCATCAGGAAATGCATCATTTATCTTCATTTCATCACTAACTGCCTACTTACCTTTCATTCTAGACAGATGATCCACAATTTAGTTTTTGCAACCCTTTCTATTTTTGACTTCAAAGTCAAGTTCTTGTATAAGAAACACCCATCTAATCAGCCTTGCTTTTGCATCCTTCTTAGCCATCAAATACCTCAAGGTTGCGGGGTCAGTGTGAACCACCACCTTGGTCCTAAGCTGGTAAGCCCTGAATTTCTCAAAAGCATACACTACATCCAGGAGTTTCTGTTCAGTGAAGGTGTAGTTCTTTTGCACTCTATTTAGTGCTTTCCTGGCATAATATATTGGATGAAAAAGTTTGTCCTTCTTTTATCCCAATGCAGCTCCAAGGGTAACACCGCTTGCATTACACTTGATCTCAAATGGTTTTAACCAATCCAATGCAACAATGATAGAGGCCTCAACCAACTTCTTTTTAAGGCATTCAAATGCCTTTAAGCAATCATCATCAAAAGAGAACTTCACTTCTTTCTCCAAAAGTTTGCAAAGTAGATTTGAAACCTTTGAGAAGTCTCTTATAAACCTTCGGTAAAAGCCAGCATGCCCAAGAAAACTATGCACTCCCTTCACTAAAATGGTAGGTGGTAGTTTATCAATAACTTCAACCTTGGCTTGATCAACCTGTATCCCTTTTGCTGAAATTATGTGCCCGAAAATGTTGTCCTCATTTACCATAAAGTGGCATTTCTCCCAATTAAGCACCAAATTAAATTCAACACATCGTTGCAAGTCCATACTCAGGTTTTCCAAACACAGCTCAAATAAATCTCCCACCATAGAGAAATCATCCATGAAAACCTCTATGGTTTCCCCCACCATATCTGAGAAAATAGACATCATGCACCATTGCAAAGTAGTGGGTGCATTGCATAACCCAAACGGCATCCTCTTAAATGCAAAGGTGCCATATGGGAATGTGAATGTCCTCTTCTCCTGATCTTCAGGAGCAGTACAAATCTGGTTATATCCAGATTAACCATCTAAGAAGCAATACCACCCCCTTTCGGCCAATCAATCAAGCATTTGGTCCACAAAGGGCATCGGGAAGTGGTCTTTTAAAGTCCATGAGTTTAATTTGCAGTAGTCCATGCAAACTCTCCACCCAGTCATAGGCCTGAGTGGAATCAACTCATTCCTTTCATTTGCAACAACAGTCATGCCCACTTTTTTGGGCACGCACTGAACTGGACTCATCCATTTACTGTCAGAAATAGGGTAAACCACTACTGCATCCAACCACTTAATAATTTCCTTCTTAACCACCTTTTGCATTGGTGGTTTAAGATAACACTGCTGCTCTATGGTTGGAGTATAATCTTCCTCAAGTTGTATTTTATGCGTTCAAAAGCCAGGGGGAATGCCAATAATATCTGCGATAGTCCCTCCTATTGCTCTTTTGTACCTTTGAAGTACCGAAATAAGTTCTTTTACTTGCTGCTTGCCCAAATAAGCTGCAATAATAATGTGTAGCGTGTTTCCATTGCCCAAAAACACGTACCTTAAATGCCCTAGCAGTTCTTTCAATTCCAACACCGGTAGCGCTTCGATAGATGGATTAGCCAGTGGTGTTGGTCGATTAGCAAGACTAAGATCTAGCTTCTTAGGAGCATAAGAGTATGAACCCATTTATAACAAAGCACAAACAATCTCTTTGTGCTCCTCAAGGCTTTCACGATCAAAATTCATCAAAACTACGGCTAAAGGATCGACAACAAGTTTCTCCTCTATTGACACATCTTGCTCATCCTCATAATATACATCAACAATTAAGAACACACTCATTTATTTATGCTGCTTCATTAATTGACACACATCAAATCACACCACCTCATTATTCATCCTAAATAAAAGCTCATTAGCTCGCAAATCAATCCACACACTTTCGGTTCTGAGGAAAGGTCGACCTAAGATTATGGGCACCTCGAAGTCCACCTTGCAGTCCAGAATGATGAAATCCACAGGAAATGTGAAGCTATCTATCTTCACTAACACATCACACAAAATACCAATAGGTCATTTTACCAACCTATCCGCCATCACGAGTTGAATGTTAGTGGATGTGGGGTTTCCCAAACTCAGTTTTTTATATTCAGCTAGCGGTATCAGATTAATGCTTACTCCCAGATCACATAAGTCCTTAGAGAATTCCAAAGACCCAATCATATAAGGAATAGTGAATGCTCCTGGGTCTGCCTTCTTTTGCACCAAGGACCTCGTAGAAATAGCACTTACAATGATGGAGATTATCCTCTAGTTTGTAGCTCACCGCTCTTTTCTTCATCACAAATTCCTTATTGAATTTAGCATACCCTGGCATTTTCTCGATTGCCTCTACCAAAGGAACATTTATTATTAACTGCTATAATATTTCCATGAATTAACTAAATTTCGTGTCATCAACCTTCTTCTTCAATCTCTGAGGAAAGAGAGGTGATGGTCTTGGGAGAGTGTTCACCTCTACTTTCTTTTCCTTCTCTTTCCCCTTTTCCAACTCATCGACCTACTAATGATTAGAAAAGATATCAATGCTATCCAGCTTCTTAGACTCCACTATATTATCTTTTTCAAGCTCACCATCTACTTCAATCTCATCTTCAACTCCACCTTTTCCCATAGAAGGACCAGGTAATATCTTACCACTTCTAGTGGTAATCGCCATACATAAGCCATCATTCTGCAGATTTTGAACCATATCACTAGGTAATATTCCACTATTTCTCTAGTTCAGTGCTGTAGAGAGTTAGCTTATTTTTTATTCCAGCTATTTGATCAAAGTAGAGTGTGAGTTTACCAACTGACTCACAGAGAATTGATCAGTCTTCATGGTAGTCACCCCTGATTTGGTAGCCTCCACTCTCTTTAACCATTTAACCATCATTTCCTCTATGGACATCTTTTCAGAACTTGTCGTAGCAGCCTTATGATTTCCAGGAGGGACATATAACCCGCTCTTATCATTATTACTCCTCCAATTTCCTTGCTTCTGGTTCTTACATCTAGCCTTGTCATAATAAGTTCGACCTTGATTTTCTTGGCTATTTCCTCAGAAATCCACTAATTATTTACATAGTTTCCCTCTTCTTGTGAGCCAGACTCTACTTTTCCCTACAATCCCACAACCTTCACTTTCTCAATTTTACCTGATAGTAAATGCTTGGTTAGCAAATCCATCTACGTTTTTAGGTGAGCCATGTATTGATCAGACTCTTAGTCTCTTCTACGTTGTTCCACATTTATACCTACAGAAATAGTGGGGATTGCTACTATAAAGTCTTTGGTATGCCATGCCCAACTTTTTTTGGTCATTCTCTCTAGTATTTCTGAAGTCTCTGGGAATGTAAGATCAACAAACAAACCGCTAGTAGCATTATCTACAATCGGTTATGTCACAGAGTTAAGAGCCTTGTACAAAGTGTCTACCAAGTATTTATCCATCATGTTGTAGTTCAGACACTGTATCAGCCTCTTTTTCAATCTCTCCCAGGTTTTATGTAAGGCTTTAGTTGGGAGTTTCTAAAGCTACTGATCTCATCCCTCAATTGTACCCTCTTGGAAGGTGGAAAGAACCTTTCTATCAAAGATCCTTTCAACTACCTCCAGTTGGTTATAGAATCAGGTTTCAGATCATTAAGCCACAATGTTGCCTCCCCAGACAGAGACAATGGAAACAATCTCAAACAGATAGCATTCTAACCCACTCCTGGGTTATCAAAAGATTTAAAAATGGTGAAAAATTTCACCAGATGCAAGTTTGGATCATCCCCAGGAAGCCCACCAAACACCCCCTTCAGATGAAGGATTTGAATCATAGTACTCGTAATGTTGAATTTTTCCCCAGGTGATAACGGTGGAGGAATAATTGCACCCATTTACACCTGCTCCATCCTTTCTATTATCATCATTATTGAGGTTATACTGGACTGGCTGGTGATCTTTCCTTCCTCAGAATGGATGGTTCCTACTAGTACTACGCTATACTGATGCAGTTATTTACTCTGTATGCCTTGGATTACTAGGGTTTAGCAACTCCTCATCTCCCAAGTCTTCATCTTCAGGATTTAGAAGCCATACTTGCTGACCATCATTTTGCACATTCATCGAAGCTCTAGCTAAGGGTGCTAACCTATCAGCCTCCTACTAAACTACCATTCTGCTGATTAGTTATGGTTCTAGATTAAATAGTAATAAAGGTTCTCCGAAACTTTAGGGTCTTGGCATACACCACAAAATTCCTGCATCAAACAAAAACAACAAATAAATGTAAAACTAGGAAACTTGACTAATAGTTAATTAGTGCAAACAAACTTCAATTTACAACCGTATTCCCCGGCAACAGCGCCATTTTTGATAACGCTCAACTTACATGTCAATTTAGTGCAAGGCGGTCCTCATGAATATATTTACCTAACTTTGTAGATGGGGTCGAAACCATGTAAATAATGTGAGTGGTGATTAAACTACTTTGAAACTATAGCTAAAAGTTAAATTCAAATAAATGATATGAAAAGATAAAATAGAGGTTTTTAATGATTGAACAAAAGTTATTAACACTTCAATTCGCCTTAGAACTCAAAGCTTAAATTGCAATATTTCAAATCAATGATATAGAGAAACTAGAGTTGTGATCACTATGGTTTGTAATCCCCCATTGAATAGAGTTGTAGTACTAGATTCTCATGACTTGTACAAAACACCAAATTATCAATTTTGACAGTCCATCTAAGTGTTTCTCAACCTACCTAGATGTTGAACTCCCTAATTCTACTGAACTTAGGAAACCATTCTATTCATACTAATTTTATTTTGAGTTGATTAATCTTGTTACAACATTAATCATTAGATGGGAACTTAACCTTCTCAAATCCTCGTTGATAATTCATTACCTTTAGCTTATTTATCAATTTGAGCAAATTAATATAGGGCTAGTTCTATTGTTTCCAACCAACAAAAACTAATTAATACAAAAGAATTATCACGATGTTCCCACAATCACTCGAACCATAACCAACTATTAAGACAATACAGGAGTAATCATAGATCCCACAACCCTAGTTGTGGGTTTTAGTTCCACATGAAAGAGAAAGCAATAACAATAACTGAATTCATAATTCAAAGTGATTAAACTTACAAAATATGTAGTCAGAAATTGATTCTCTTCACAAATTCAAGAAGAATATCCCACAACTAAATCAAAGAATTGAAAATTGAAATCTAAGTTTAGAGACTGAAGAGAATTAAATTATTCTTTGGAATAATTTCAAGATGTTTAGCGCTCAATAAAACCCTAAAAGTTGCTATTTATATCCATAACTTAAGAAAAATTCAAAATTCAAAATTTAAAATTTTCTCCTTAGCTGACGACATGTCTTACATCTTATCAGAGATCTAATAGCTTATTAGACTATGTCGTCCAACATGATTCCTATTTCTTGCCTTCTGCTTATGTGTGATGATATGCCTTAGGGCTTATCAGAGTTTTGATAGCTTATCAGAAAATGTCATCAGGCATGCTTTAAGTTTTTGCCTTGTACTACTGAATGACGATATGTCTGATGGCTTATCAGGACATGTGATCAAAAAATCTTCTTCTTCTGAGTGATGGCATTCTTGATGGCTTATTAGACACCTACTGACTTATTAGGGGATGTCATTACACTTTTGCTCCAACTTTCTCACACTATCTACAGCTGACGATGACTCTGATAACTTACCAAAAATGTGATGACTTATCAAAAAAGTCATCAAATACACTTTCATGGCCACTTGTTCGAAATTCACCTCTTTTTTCTCTTATTGTCTTTGGCTTTCTTGTATCTTGACTTTCCTGTATTATCAAAGAGAAAGCAATCAAAAATGACAAAAGTTGCTTAGCACTTTATAATTATTTCTAGTTAAAAGCCTAAAATATGTTAGCATTAGCTCACACATCAATTTCTATATAAAGAAGGGCATTCATGCCTTTACGATTTAGGATTCTTGTCATGGCTAGGTCCCTAGCTTGGGTCGTGATAGGTAGGGATTGTGGTAAGTATCCAAAGAAGAAGTTTAGGAGTTCTGGTTCTTTCTCCATAGCTAGTGCTCCTTACAATAAGTCATCGGGTGATATGTATTAGTAGGATGGTGATAACATGAGGGAAGAGACTGCTAAATCTTAGGCTAGTGGGGCACAATCGGCTTCATCATATCCTTCTTGTATGTTCTATGATCGGTTGCATCAAGGTTTTTAGGACGAGGGAAGTGATAGATGCTTTAAATATGGTCAGCCAGGACACATGCTTATAAACTATCTGGTTGGTAAGGTTTCTTTAAGGAAGAATAAGGTTATAATTTTTTTTCGTCAACTCTGACACCAAAGGTAGCACCATCTAGTTTTGACACTTGTTAGAATTATCTATATGCACTCACTACCCAACAAGAGTACGAGGTATCACCTAATATCGTGACTGGTATATTTAAACTTTTCTCTCATGATGTGTATTGTTTTCTTGATCTTGGGTCCACTCTCTCTTATGTGACCCCATTTATGGATTTGAATTTTGGTTTTGGTCCCATGGTTATTTTGGATCCTTTTTCTATTTCTACCCTTGTAGGTGACTCTATAATTGCTAAAAAGTCTGTAGAGGTTATGTGGTATCTGTTGGTAGTAATATACTTTGGTGGATTTATATGATTTAAACATGGTGGATTTCAATGTTATTCTGGGGATGGATTGGTTGCACTCGTGCTATACGTTCTTAGATTATCAAACATGGAGAGTTGTCTTTAAATTCCCTAATAAGTCAATTTTTAAATGGTAAGGTGGTTCCCTAGCTCCTCAGGGAAGGTTCATATCATATCTTAGAGCTTGGAGATTAATCTCCAAGGGTGTATTTATTGTTTAGTCAGAGTTAAAGATTTTAACCTAAAAGGTCCTTCCTTACATTCAGTTTTGGTGGCGAATAAATTTCCAGAGGTCTTCCTAGATGACCTTCCTAGTATTTCCCCAATAGGGAGATTGACTTTGGGATTGATCTGGTTCTGAACACTAGTCTAATTTCTATTCCCCCTCATAGAATATCTCTCGCTGAATTGAAAGAGCTTAAAGAGCAACTTATGGATCTTTTAGATGAGGGTTTAATCCATCCTAGTGTGTCCTTATGGGGATCAATAGTGTTATTCGTGCATAAGAAGGATGGCTCCCTTCAAATGTATATTGACTATCGGAGTTGAATAAGGTGGCGGTTTAGAATAAGTATCCTCTTACAAGGATAGATGACTTGTTTGATAAGTTTTAGGGTGGTAAATTCATATATAAGATTGATCTTTGATCCGAGTATCATAAGCTTAAGATTATGGAGGTGGATATCGCTAAGACTTCTTTTCATACTCGCTATGGGTACTTTAACTACATGATAATGTCGTTTGGTTAACCAATGGTCTGGCAACATTTATGGATTTGATGAATGGGATCTTCCATCAATTTCTAGATCTGGTTGTCACTGTGTTCATATATGACATCTTGGTGTATTCTATGACTGAGGTGGATCATGTCAATCACCTCTGTATTGTGTTGCAGACCTTGAAGGAGTAGCAGTCATATGCCAAATTTTTGAAATATGAATTCTGGTTGAACATTGTCACTTTTTTGGGTCATATTATTTCTAGTGATGAGATCATGGTGGATCTGTAAAATGTTGGAATGGTTAAGAATTGTCCTAGACCTACAACTATAATCAACATTTGGAGCTTCTTGGGTTTGGATGGCTACTATAGGAGGCTTATGGGGAGTTTCCCGACTATAGCTTCCCTATTGACTAAGTTGACTCTGAAGAAGGTAAAGTTCACTTAGTCAGAGTTTTGTGAGAGTAGTGTCAATAAGTTGAAGGATAAGCTAACTCCAGCTCTGATTTTGACTTTGTTGTAAGGCACTAAATGGTTTGTTTTTACTATAATGCATCTCGGGTGGGACTTGGTTGTATTTTGAGGCAGCATGGTAAGGTGATAGCCTATGCTTCTAGGTAGTTGAAGGTGCATGAGAGGAACTATCCTACACTTGATTTGGAACTATTAATTATGGTGTTCTCATTTAAAATCTGGCAGCACTATTTGTATGAATTGCACATGGACATCTTCTCAGTTCATAAGAGTACGCAGTATGTATTCACTCAAAAATAGCTTAATCTTATGAAGAGGAGATGGCTTGATCTTCTCAAGTACCAAGAAATGATAGTTTAATACCACTCAGGTAAAGCTAATATGGTTTTTGATGCTCTTAGTAGGTTGTCCATGGAGAGTTTAGCTTATGTGGAAAGGGAGAAGCGGGAGTTGGTGAATGTTAATCACCGTTTGGCTAACCTTATAGTTAGTCTCATAGACTCTAAGGATGGCGGTATGTTGTTACAGAAAAAGGTGCGGTCGTATCTTGGTGCAGAGATTAAGGAGAAGAAAATATTTGATCCTATCTTGATGAAAATCAAGGGTAATATAGGTGGGAAAAAGGTGATGGCATTTTGAGGTTAGTAGTGATGGTACCTTATGGTACCAAGGGATGTTATGTGTTCCTAACGTTAACGATTTGTAGTAAAGGATTTTGGCTGAGGCACATGAATCGAGCTGCGTTGTTCCTCCTGGTTTGACAAAAATGTATCATGAACTCAAGGAGATGTATTGATGTATTGGTATGAAGAGGGATGTGGATGATTTTTTGGCTAAGTGTATGGTGTGTCAACAATTAAAAGTTTAGCACATGAATCCCGGATGGTTGTATCAAGAAATTGAGTTGCCTGAATGGAAGTGGGAAGTGATCAACATGGATATTTTACCGGTCTTCCTCAGTCTCAGAATAAATTCAATTTGATTTGGGTCATCATGGATATGATAACAAAGTTTGATTAAACTTTTGTAGTAAGGACTAACTTTTTGGGTGGTGATTGTTCGAGGTTGTACCTCCAAGAGATTATGAAGCTGCATGGGGTACCTATTTCTATAATCTCTGATCATTGTACGTATTTTTCATCTTACTTTTGTCAGTCGTTTCAAAAAGGGTTGGGGACTAAGGTTTGTCTGAGTATTTCTTTTCACCAACAGATGAATGGGAAAGCACAGAGGACTATTCAAACGTTTGAGGATATTCTTCGTGCATGTGTGATAGACTATTATAACGTCCCAAAATCACCTCCCGGGATGTCACACGGTGCTTAAGGATACAAGTAGCCCCAAGCTAACCCTTTGAGCCTATCACTTCTCATAATTACTCATTCAAGAAGGAATATACAAAACACTGGCACTGTCATATCAAATAAAAGGAAATACGAAGATAATACTCGATTCAAACGACCACAATACTGGAAATCTCAACACAACCACAGTCTGATAACTAGTCTGACAAAGCGTCTACTACTTTATACACTCGAGAGCCATTGGGACAAGTCCCCAACTGACTCAAATTGAACTGGAAGTAATAACACACACACTCAAATACTGAAATGTCTGAAGATAGGTCCTCGAACCATGAGGATTCACCACTATAGAAATATAGACAAAGGTACTCAGGAATCACTGACGAGGCTGGGACCGAGTACCTGAACCTACATTATAAGATAATGCAGCACATAGATGTATATTTGGATCAGCACTTAGGAATGTACTGAATATATGGGGGTGTAAGCATTTACATAAAACCATATATATACACTTTAATCAAATCATGCATGCAAATAGGAATGACTCAGATGGCTTGAGTAAGTCTAAAATGTAAAGCTCATAAATCATGTAGAATGAAACATGTAACACAAATATCATGAGTCATTATACTTTGGCTTTAAAATTTGTGCTCTCCACTTATTCTCATTACTCATAGAATGAAGGAAGCTTTAAACAATACTTTCAACTCATTCAAATATCTCATGGAGAGTGAAACATCTTTATTTCTCAAGAACTTATAACTCTTTTGAACTCAAATACTTGGAACTCAAAATCATATGACTTTGGTTTAAACACTGATGATCAACTCTTATTAGTAGATAAAACTAGTTCCGTCTTAAGAAAATATTCAAAAGCAATTCGTCCACTTTAGAAAATATCTCATTTCAAAGCTTTAGGGAAAATATTCTATCTCAATGGAAAATACTTTAGTTTACGGAGGTTCTCTTAACCGACATAAACCATGCGAGCTACATGGAGTCCAACATCTTGTTCTCCTAAGTAAGAAACCTCACATAGGGGAGAAGCTCAATACTCTTGCCAAGGAGTATAAACTCAACTCAGTAATCACTTATCTCGGCCTCGGGACCAATTATCTCGGCCTCAGGCCCAAAATCTCAAACCTATGATGGAACGTAGTTCTGGGGTAAGAAACCATGGTAACTTACCCAAATCAGTGCCAAATACTACTCCCTTTAGTTTATCCCGCACATCTCATGGAAATCCACTTTCAAAATAATCTTATGGTTCATAAGAACCCAACAGTCAAATCTCTAATCTCATGTGGTAGAGTGGATTTCAAAAATCAATGATTTCTTAATAATCTCAAAATACTCAAATCATGGGCGCTTATAGCACAATAGTTCATAAAATTGTAAGTCTCAAGTAGGGCTTAGTGAGCCATAATTCAATCTGAAGTTAAAACTCATCATAATGCATAATTGATAGCATATAGATTCATAATTCATGTAGAAATCTGGAAGTTAGAGAAATTTGTCTCAAAATATCAATATACTCATATACTTCAATTTCTAGAACATTGAAACTCTAAAATTCTCAAGGAGTAACAACATAGTGTGTAAACCCAGCTTCAAATTCTTAAGAAAACATGCAAAATCATGCTATTTGGCCTTTAATTCATGGGAAACATCAAGATATTGCAATCAATAACAATGGGTGAAAAATCCTAATTCAATATCTTGTAAAATCGCAAAGATTGCAGAAAATTATAGTTTAAATAAGCCTTTGGGCACAAGGGTGAAAGAATTACCCTAGTTCAAAACCCCACATACCGTAGACTATGAAATTAAATGAACAAGCTTGCTCTAAACTCCTCTTCTTACTCTTCAGAGAGGATTCTTGCAACCATGGAACTGGGGAATTCAAATCTCAACTCAATTTGTACAATCTATGATAAGTTCTTGGATTTCTTGGCGAAGGGTTTTAGATTTGATCTTAAAGGAGAAATCCTAGCTCTCTTGTGTTTTGGATGATGAATGAAGCTATTTACTTTGCTTGGAAGATATCTGGTTGATAAAAGAGTTGAAAAGACCAAAAATCCCATTAAATATGAGTTAAAAATATTAAACGAGGGCTGCAAAGTTCTGAGCGATGGTTCGTCGCTAGCCGACGGTCCGTCGGATCGTCCATCACACGTCGTTCAAAAAGGAACATAATACCTTGATGTGACCATCTCAGCGATGGTCCATCCTAAACTCGACAGTGTATTGGATCATCCATGGCACGTTGTCCAGGATGAGGCCACACTGCCTTAGGGGAAATGGTCTCAGCGACAGTCCATCACAAACTCGATGGTCTGTCGTCCTGGCCATCGTGCTTGGGCTATAAAAGGGAGTTACTGCCTTGGTTGCGATGGTCTGGGCGACAGTCTGTCACTCAATCAACATTCATTAACTTTTCTGTCACCCCTGGGTGGTTCCGATAACTCTCAGTAAAATGGCCATAACTTCCCACCCCGATGTCAGATTTGGACGAATTTGGTATCATTGGAAAGCTATTTCATTTATCGACACTATAGGAAGTTATTTTTAGGAAAAATTCAATAAGATTAAAACACTAATCACTTGGGAAATATCTTCTCAATCTTTTAGGACCAGAATTACACTTCACTTGACACGCTCAAGGCTCAAACTACAAGGGAACGTTGTGGGTCTTACAATATCTGCCCCTTGGAAACATCCATCCTCTAATATCACTAGTTAGACTAGAAACATAGGAAAATAGAGTACTCATAGCTGAAGTAATTTGCTAAATGGGCTTAAAATCTTTCTAAACTCTTGAATACCTTAGAAATTGCAAGAACTCAAGCAAGTATAGATATATAGCTACACTTTATATTTAAAGGGCTGAATTAAGGAAGAATAATACCTTCAGATCGATCTGAACTTGCAGAAAAGAGGTGCAGGTACTTGGCGCACATTTCAATTTCTGCCTCCCAAGTAGAGCCCTTAACTGACTAGTTCTGCCACAACACTTTGACCAAGGGAACCTCTTTGTTCCTTAGTCTACAAATCTGAAAATCTAGGATCTTAATAGAAATCTCATCGAATGAAAGACTATTCTGAATATCAGCACTCTCTGAAGGATCTACCACAACGAAATCACTAATATACTTTTTAAGCATGGAGACATGAAAAATAAGATGAACGGCTGATAACTCCACAAGTAACTCAACCTCAAAGGCTACATTCCCAACAAGGCTCAAAACTCTATACAGGCCAACATAACGGGGACTAAGCTTTCCCTTTTTACCAAACCTCTTCACCCCTTTCATGGGTAAAATCTTAAAGTACACCAAATCACCAACTCCAAACTCAAGATCTCTTCTCCTCACATTGGCATATTACTTTTGACGACTCTGAGCTATCTTTAACCTCTTACTAATCAACCTAACTTTATCCATAGCTTCAAATGTTGCATCGGGCCCAATTATGGTAGATTTACCTACTTCAAACTAACCTATGGGTGATCTACATCTTCTACTATACAAGGCCTCAAATGGTGCCATCCCGATGCTAGCATGGTAAATATTGTTATAGATGAACTCTATCAATGGAAAATGTTCATCCCAACTTTCTTTAAAATCAAGAGCACACGCCCTCAATATGTCTTCTAGGGTTTGAATGGTCTACTCAACCTGACCATCTATCAGCGGATAAATAGCAAAACTCAAAAGAACTTGGGTACCAAGACCCTACTGAAACACCCTCCAAAACTGAGAAGTAAATTTATACCCCTATCCGAAATGATAGATGAGGGAACTCTGTGCATCTTGACTCACTCTCAGATTTACAATCTACCATAATCCTCAGTTGTATGAGACGTATCCATGGGCAATAAGTGCGTGGACTTAGTCAGCCTATCTACAACAACCCAAATAGAATCATAATGACGACGTAAAAGAGGTAACCGAGTCACAAAGTCCATATTCACCCCCTTCCACTTCCAAGTGGGTATACCAAACTCTTATATCCCACCACCAGGTCTTTGGTGCTCTACCTTAACCTATTGGCACATTGCATTCTTTGCTACAAACTCAGCTATATCATTCTTTATACCATTACACCAATCGATTTCCCGCAAGTCGCGATACATCTTTGTAGTGTTGGGATGAATAAAATACCGCATGCCATGCACTTCAGCCATAATCCTTTGCTTCTGATCATCAACACATGGAACGCATAATCTACCATGCAATTTCCATATGCCATCTCTCCCTTGGGAGAAAACCTCTACCTTTTGGTCCTGAACTGCCTCTTTTAGTCAGACCAAACTAGGATCTCTATCTTGCTTCTCCTTTACTTTTGAAACTAAAGAGGATTCAAAATTACTTTGCACCAAAGTACTTCCCTTAGCTGAATCAAGCAACCTAACACCCAATCTATTAAGACAATGCACATCATTAGTTCACTTTTTCTTACCTTCCTCTACATGAGCAACACTACCCATAGACAATCTTCTAAGGGTAACCGCCATTTTATTGGCCTTGCCTGAGTGATACAACACACTCATATCATAGTCTTTTAACAACTCTAACCACCTTATCTGCCTAAGATTCAACTCCCTCTGAGTAAAAACATACTACAGGCACTTATGATCAGTAAACATATAAGTATGAACACCATAAAGATAGTGTCTCCCGATTTTCAAAGCAAAGACGACAGCAGCTAACTTAAGATCATGGGTTGTGTAATTCTTCTCATATGGCTTTAACTGTCTAGAGGCATAGGCTATAACCTTACCTCTTTCCATCAACACAAAATCTAAACTAATTCAAGAGGCATTACAATACACTAAAAAACTATCTGCACCATCAGGCAAAGTTAACATAGGGGCTGAAGTAAGTCGAGTCTTAAACTTTTAAAAACTCTTCTTATAGGAATCTGACAACTGGAACTTAGCTTTCTTTTAGGTCAACCGGGTCATGGGAGACATAATAGAGGATAAAACTTCAACGAAACTACGGTAGTATCCCGCTAGACCCATGAAACTTCTAATGTTAGACAGAGAGATAGGTCTAGGCCAATTTCTTATAGCTTTTGTCTTTTGGGGATCAACTCTAATACCTTTGGCTGAAATAATATGAACCAGAAAGGCTACAAACCTTAGCCAAAATTGAAATTACTGAATTCGGCAAACAACTGGTGACCTCTAAGAATTTGTAAGACAATTCTAAGGTGATTTGCATGATCATGCTCACTGCGGGAGTAGACAAGGATGTCATCTATGAACACTATGTCAAATATATAAAGATATTGCTTAAACACTCGATTCATTAGGCACATAAAAGTTGTTGGGGAATTAGTTAGCCCAAAAGACATGACTAGAAACTCAATGTGACCATAGCGGGTTCGGAAGGTTATCTTTGGAATATCACATTCTCTCATTTTAAGTTGATGATATCCGGATCTAAGGTCTATCTTAGAGAAATAACTTCTACCTTGACACTGATCAAACAGGTCATCAATTCTTGCAAGATGATGCTTATTTTTAACTTTGACCTTATTAAGTTGACGATAGTCAATGGACATACGCAAAGAACCATCTTTCTTCTGCACAAATAGAACATGTACGCCCCAAGAAAAAATATTAGGCCTTATGAAACCTTTGTCTAAAAGATCTTTGAGTTGCTCTTTTAACTCTTTAAGCTTAGTAGGTGCCATATGGTATGGTAGAAAAGAAATGGGACGAGTGTTGGGAAGAAGGTCAATCCCAAACTCTATCTCTCTATCGGGAGGTACCCCTGGGAGATCTTCCGAAAAATCATCTGGAAACTCATTAAGAATATCAATTGACTGAATAGTTGGAGCCTTGGACATAGTGTCTTTGACTCTAACTAGGTGATAGATGCAACCCTTGGATATTAGCTTTTTGACTTTGAGATAGAAGATAAAATGACTCTTGGGAGATACCGAACTCCCAAACCACTCAAAAACTTGCTCATCTGGGAACTGAAACTTGACCATACGGGTATGACAGTCTATAGATACATAAAAAGAATGAAGCCAATCCATACCCAAAATAAGGTCAAAATCCACCATGTCTAAATCTATCAAATCAGCAAGTATGAGTCTATGAAGAACAGTAATAGCACAATCTCTATACACTTGTTTAACAACTGACTCCCCTACTAGTATGGAGACTAGGAAAGGCTCAGGAATCTTTTTGGGACTTATTTTGAAATTCACAGCCACAAGTGAAGTCACGTAGGAGAGACTTGACCCGGGTTCCAACAACACATAAACATCAAAACACAAGATGCGGAGAATTCCAGTAATAACATCGAGAGAGTTATCATGCTCCTAATGGGATGTAAGGCATAGAATCTGTTATGGCACTGACCGCTAGCAGTGGCATAGAATCTATTATGGCACTGACCGCTAGCAATGCTAGATGAAGCACAAGGGTGGGATGAGGGACAGGAGTTGGTTTAATAGTAGTTTGTGCCTAAGGTCGGGAATCTCTGGTCCCCTGCCTAGCATGCGGATAATCTCTAAGTCTATGGCCCTGCTTTCCACAACAAAAACAACCCCTCAAATCTGTGAAACACTCACCGGTATGATCCTTAATTCTATACATTATTACACTTACCAATTAGTCTCAATTCAATAATTGGCATATTCTACTCCTATTCACTATTTAGCATCAACTAGAGCCACACCACTTAACAAGTGATTAATAGAAGATATTTATAGACAACTTCCCCAGGAAAGCATCATATCTTAAGTGCACACAAGGACTTAACCATTCAATGACATAACCACACGTACACCAATATATTTGTATATACTTACCATATGTAAAATCACCATAACATAAGTATATTCTCTGGGCTTATCGGGCATCAATATACATCAACACATATTCCAGATTTATTGGGCATCATCACATCATCAATATATCATCTGGATTTACCGGGCATCATTACATCATCAATATATCCTCTAGATTCACCAGACATCATCACATCACTAATATATCCTTCGAATTCACCGAGCATCATCACATCATAAATATATCCTCCAAATTCATCGGGCATCATTACATCATCAATATATCCTCATGATAATAATAAATACATACATATAGCAGAAGCAAGAACGAGTATAAGCCATAATTGATATACTGTAAGATAGGTGAGGAAATACATATGAAGGTACTTTACCATTAATCATCACTATATTATATGAGTATATACATGGGCATGTATATCTGAATGATATGAGTAATCACCACTTTTCCAAGTTTCATCATGATTATTAACAAGTCAACTATAAGTCATGGGTATGACTTCTAGAATCCTTCATTTACTTATATGGTTCACAATACTAGAGCAAGAGATTCTTTTACACCAACATTATCTTAGTCATTAAGCTTGAATTATAATAAGAGTTATGACATAATTCAAGTCTCACATAATGAACTAGCCAAATAGTTAAGCGATAGCATAACCATAGATTCAATTCCTAAGATTTTCCAATACCATCCATATCATGACAACAAGATAACCAATCAAGTATATACATTATCCCAATATTAAGAATATGCATAAGCCATTTACTGCGTTTATCCATTATATCACCAAAAGCATAATCTAGGCGTTCAACACCTATCTTGGTTACTAAGAAGTTACAAAGTTCAAGCTTAAGGTGGGTCAAGTTCCACTTCTAGGAATCCCCCAAAGTTCTCTTTTACAAGTCTAACTTCTACCTGGAACTAGGTTAAGTTATTTAATTCATGCCTTAAGGGCTTACAAACCCACACTAATTCTATAGGATAATTCTTCTTCAAGCATTCCTCCTAAGTCATTCTAAGCCCCTAAGTCATCCCACAACTAAGCATATTTAGATCAACATATCTTTAAGTGAGTGAACAAGGTCACTTTCATCTACTAGAACAACTTGAGTATTCTCATGCTATTCATGAGATAACATGCCTATCTATTCAAGGTTCTAGGCTATGAGTCAAATGTCATACTTAACATGTTCAATAGCCTAAGTGTTACAACCATCCCAAGCATTACCATCTACTAATTCTACGTCTAAGACCCCACCTACTCTTAATAAGATATCAAAGCCATACCAAAATAAAGCTCAATCTGACTACAAACAAGCCTAACCTACCTCGATTCCAAGTATAGATCATGAAACAACAATCCTTACTTTCCTTTTCCTTGAAGCTTCTTCCATGAGCCAAGCTACCAACAACATAATCTATTCTTTATTACAAGAATAAAAACACCCGTATTGCACCATTAGGCTTTAGGTCCAAAACAACCCTCAAAACCATCAAGTGGGTCCCACATATGGAAAATAAGTTTCTGAGGCCAACCCATTATTCAAATACCTTAAGGAGTTATAACCCTAAAGAAATTTGTACAAACAACTATATTTATGGACAAAATCAAACCTCATGCCATATGGGGTTTTGGGTCTAATAATCAAGAAATCAACAGTAAAAATTAAAGGATATATACCTTAGATTCATAGTAAGACACGATTACACAAGCTATCAAGCTCCCAATCAACCCACAAGACTCACTTTAAGGGTTTTACACTCTATTAGGGTTATAGAGCTCAAGAGAGAGGCATAAAGGACTAATTCTCGGCCAAAAGAGCCTTTAAATAAAACATGCCCAGGACCTTAGGAGCAATGATCGCGGGCACACTCTAGTCACAATCGTGGCCATTGGGATAGCACCACTCCTCATGCGATCACGGTATCTTGGTCATTGGACGATGGTTGAAACTTGGAATTTGATTCCAAGTTTCAGCCAAGGCCTCGAGATTCATTTGGAGTCCAATATAAGAAAATGTGTTATGCAACCATATAGATTTTGATGTTTCAAATGTATTGGCAAAGTCTACTTTTCCATTCGATATTGTTTTACTGAAGTTTTTTCTCTGCGGCTATTGGGAGCCAATAAAGACTTCTCACCAGGAAAATGGTTCTAACAATCAAATGAACTGCTAGGTAACAAAATTAAAGGTTCCAGCAAGTCATTAATGACTTGGGAAAGCATTGGAAAGCTCTAACGATAAAAATAAGTATAAACATGAGAAATGACCTGTAGGGTCATTACAACATCCACTACTAAGGAACTTTCATCCCCAAAAGTTAAAGATGAAGGGAAAATATCTAAAGTCTCAAACAAATTAGGATACTGGGCCCACATCTCATTCCGAATCTCCCAAGTAGCCTCTTCCACTGGGCGATGCCTCTACTAAATCTTAACTATAAGAATCTATCTAGTATGCAACTGTCGTACATCACTAGTCAAAGTAAGTACAGGTTCCTCTGTAAAGGCCAACTTCTCATCTAACTAAACTGAATCCCACATAAGCACATGAGATGGATCAGGAATATTTTTCTTCAACATAGAGACATGGATAATTAATTGAACAACTATAAAATTTGAAGGTAAGCCTAACTCATATTCTACCTCACCCACTGTGTTGAGAATCTCAAAAGGACTAATATATTGAGGGTAAAGCTTACCCTTCATTTCAAAACTCATCACAGCACTCATAGGTGAAAAATAAAGGAACACACGATCACTAACCCTGAATCTTAAGGCACAAAACCTACGATCGACATAGGACTTCTGCCTACTCTAGGATGCTCTAAGCCTATCTTGAATCACACTTATTCTATCCAATAAGTCCTGAAGCAAATATGTACTACGAGGTCTTACCTCAGAGGTCTCAAATAATCCTATTAGAGAACAACATCTCCTGCCATACAAAGCCTCATAAGGTGTCATCTCAATACTCGAACAATAACTATTATTGTAGGCAAACTTTGATAATGGTAGGTGCTGATCCCACTGTCCTAAAAAATCCTAAACATAGGCTCGAAACATATCCGCAAGCACCTGAATAGTCCGCTCGGACTGACCATCTGTCTATGAATGAAAAGCTATACTCAAATCCACTCGAGTACCTAAATCCTATAGAAATAATTTCCAAAATCTTGAACTAAATACTTAACCACAGTCGGATATGATAAAAACAAGCACCTCATGCAAGCAAACTATCTCTAGAACATAAATATTGGCTAATCTCTTAGCACTGAAGGTCATCAGAATAGGAATAAAATATGCCGACTTAGTCAGATAATCCATAATAACCCAAATACCATTAGAAGCACGGGGAGTATGAGGTAAACAACTAATGAAGTCCATAGTAATTTGTTCCCATTTCTACTCGAGAATGGGAAACCTCAGTGTCATGCCACTTGGATGCTGATGCTCGACCTTAACTTACTTTCAACATAGGCAATAAGCCACAAAGTTTACCATATCTCTCTTCATCCCATCCCATTAGTAATGCTTTCTTAAATCTTAATACATCTTCGTTATACCAGGATGAATAGAATATCTAGAATTATAAGCCTTATGAGTAATTGACTAAATCAAGTCATCCAGTCAGGAAACATAAATTTGACCCTAAAACCTTAAGATACCCTCGGAATCAATAGTGTGCATCTCAAACTCACCGTTCACCACCTGGTCATGGAGAAAGCACAACTTGCTATACTCATACTAATGATCTTGAATTTTCTCAAATAAAGAGGACCTCACGTCTATATAAGCCAAAATCCTAGAAAGATCTTAAATATCAAGGCGAACTATTAAATTGGATAAGGACTGAATGTCCCGTGACATAGGCCTATGAGAAACAAAAATACAAGTCAAGATATTAAATTGGCTATGGACTGAATGTCCCGTGACATAGGCCTATGAGAAACAAAAATACAAGTCAAGATATTAAATTGGCTAAGGACTGAATGTCCCGTGACATAGGCCTATGAGAAACAAAAATACAAGCAAAGCTACCCATACTCATTTCCTTGAGACTCAAGGCATCAGCTACCACATCTGCCTTACCTGGATGATACAAGATGGAAATATCATAGTCCTTCAACAACTCCATCCATTTATGCTGGCGAGCATTAATCTCTCGGTGTGTCATAAGGTGCTGAAGGCTATGATGATATATGAAGAACTCATAATGCATGCCATAAAAATAATGCCTCTAATCTTTAGCACGAAAACTATCGCTGCCAACTCTAAATCATGAGTGAGGTAGTTGCGCTCATGCACTTTAAGCTGTCTAGAAGAATAGGCAATAACACGAACCTGCTACATCAAAACACAACAAAGACCAATACCAAAAGTATCACAAAACACGTTAAATCCGTTACCCTTAACTGGAAAAGCAATACTGAAGCTGAAGTAAGACAATCCCTGACCTCAAATCTATCTTAAAGAACACGACTATGCCCTGAAGCTGGCCGAACAAATCATCAATATAAGGCATAGGATAACGGTTCTTCACTGTCACCGTATTAAGCTGTCTATAATTACTACACATACTATCAAAATATTTTTCTTCTTTACGAATAACATAGGAGCTCCCCATAGGGACATACCCAGTCTAATAAAACCCTTTAAAAAAAAGATCCTAAAGCTGAGAATTCATCTCCTTAAGCTCAACAGGATCCATAAGGCAAGGTGCCACAGAAATGGGTTAGGTTCCATGCTCAAGGTTAATAGCAAACTCAATCTCACGGCCAGGAGAAATACCAGGCAGGTCGGCAAGAAACACATCAAGAAACTTACGCACAATAAGAACAGAGTCAGGCATTAGACTCTCTACACGAGTATCACATACATAAATAAGATGAGATTTGCAACCCGTTAATATATGCCTTCTAGCACAAACATAAGAAATAATCCCTATTAGCTCGCGGCTAACCACTCCCTGCCACATGGCTAGGGGTACACCAAGAATAGTTAAGGTAATGGACTTGGCAAAATAATTCATCAGCTCATGATAGTGGGATAACCAGTCCATGCCCAGAATCACATCAAAACCCAGGATATCGAGAATAATAAGATCAACATAAGTATCAACATCACTAATTATCATAACACAAGATCTAAATGCTCAATCTACTACTAAAGAATCACCTATAGGAGTAGATACACATAATGGCATATATAATAAGTCACTAGTCAAGTCCAACCATGGTGCATAATAAGCAGAATTTTAAGAATAAGTAGATTCAGGATCAAACAAAGTAAGAGCCGACTAGCGGTATACAAAAATTGTTTTTTGTACCTGTCATAATAATATATAAAGTCTCATCCTTAGGTCTAACAAGTACTATATATAACTGACCATGCTTGTCACCTAGCTGGGCACCTGACTGACCTTCTGTCTTGCTCTCCTAAGTACTACCTTGAGAACCCTAATAACTACCCCTGTGACCTCTCATACCACTTTCACCCGAGGGATAAATTGCCCTAATAGGAGTAACACCCTAGGCTGAAATAACCATCAACCCACAACTAGGGAAATCTCTCAAGAACTGATTGGAAAAGTCCACATGGAAAATAAAAATCATGAGTAGAACAAAAACTCACAAATCCAGCTAAATCAGAGTAACCACCACGCCTAGCACAGCCTACAGATGAACCTCTCAAAGACTAATCACCGCCCTTGTCAGGGCTACCACTAGTACCAGACTAACCTCTGTAAGTAGTTTGAAGAGCTACCTACGCTGGTCGATTAGTCTGACTATGACGCTGAAAGATGGACCTCTAGTACCAAATCTACCCTGATACTTGGTCCTCTTATCACGGCCCTCCTGATGCATATCCTCTATCACTCTAGCATGATAAAAAACCTTAGTAAAAGTCCTACCTGTAACAACTAAACTCTGAGTGGCCATACAAATGTGAATTTCAACCCTCTCACAAGCAACAAACTCTCTCATACTTCATATCTAAGATAGAAGTTGCATGTCTAGCCAATTTATGGAAATAAGCCTCATACTCAATAACTAACATAGAACCCTGCTCTAATTTAGAGAACTAATCTCTTAATTAATCTATGAGGCTGTATGACATATACTTCCATAAGAACATCTCAGAGAACTAAGTCCATGAAAGAGGAGAAGATCTGACTGGCCTAGAACTCATAAAAACTCTCCACCAGTGTCCAGTAGAAAAATCCAATTAAAATATGGTGTAATGCACACCACGAGTCTCAACAAGGCTAATCCAAGAAGCTTATCCTCACAAGAAGTTAGAAACTCAAATGCATCCTCTCCAGGAGTACCAAAAAACCTAGGCTGAGCCAACCTCAAGAACCTACCCAACATTTTTTGCTCCTCGGCAAACATAGTAGGTTAGATCATAAATAGTCAAGCGACCATCGACTAAAAAACTACCAGTATAAGAGAAACCTCAACTTCAAGCCACAGCTGTACGCTGCACTCCTACCCCAATAATCTACAAATAATCAATAATACCTAATAGCTAAACCGAAGTATCTCTAAGCAATAAAGAGGGAATAAAAACTGGTGGAGCCTGGGCTATTTGCTGGCCCACCGTTAGCTGAGGTGAAGGAATCTCTAGCTCAGGTACAGGAATAGGGTCTGGGGAGGCCTATCCTGATCCCTAATTGGGGACACATACAAGGATAGGTCTCTGGATCCTCCTCAAACATAGCTGAAGTATAAGGCATGGGTATCTTTAAAAGAGTAAAGTCAAGAAAACATCCTACAAATCGACTCAGAATCATAGCACAATATGAGTGAAAGAAGTGAAGGACTCCTAAGAATGTCCCATAGCCTTCTGAAGATAGGAAAAAGATGTCAATGTTCCTTTTTACATGACTCTATTAGACACTTATTCTTGTATGAACAATACTGACAAAACCTAGGATCTGATACTAATTTGTCATGACCTGATTACAAGTCGTGATGACACCTACTAAACCCACCAATAGGTAAGCCAACATTGTAACTCGGTGCTAAGTCAATGGGTTGCACCAGTAGGTAAGCCAACACTGTAACCCAGAGCTAAGTCAATAGGTTACTTCGATAGAAACTCCCAACAAAGGCCACAATAGAAGAATACAATAACAAAGAACAATGTTCCACAAGACAATCACTAACAATACCAATTTCCTATGAACTGGTAATATCAGTACAAAAGCATCTAGTTTGACAAAAAAAATTACAACTTAAGGTCTAAATAGTCTTATAAATTCTTCTTGAATACAAAAGACTAAATAAGTGTAGGAGGGAAAATAGGTGACTCAAAACTCCAAAAGCTCACCCTATATTCAGAAGATCAATACATCACAATCTTAACTAACCGGTAGCAACTAGTACTTGGGTCTGCATCAAAAAAGGAAAGAAGTGTAGTATGAGTACAAAAATAATGGGAACTTAGTAGACATTATCGGTTGACTGAGATAAATTATGATATAAGGATGATATAATATGAGACAATAACTATAAGTCAAGGTACAAAATTTAACCTAAAGCTTCTCCATCTTTATTGTACAAACAGACTAACCAACTATAACAATAATACGATATATCACATCAATTGTACCACAATCGTTATACAAAATGAATAATTGGTTTGGAAGCATAAAACATCATGCAACTAAAATAACAATCATTAAGTAATAAGTAAAAGAACTTACCACGACATCTGATAACACTGGGAAGTACACCCAAAAGAGCACAACATAAAAAACTCATCATGATGTTCCATACCATCGAAGAGTGCACCAATAAATCAATTCATCAACGCATCAAGAATATGTATATTCACAACCAACTCATATTTACCATGATTCCTATATTTCCATTAATGGCCATTTGCCAAGTCCCATAATCATTATCAGTTACCACAATTCAACACAACAAAAACAATATAATCATAACCGTAGTTATATAGCCATTTAGATATATCTACCATTTTACTACCAAAAGTTTGTAATTTAAACATTTTAACTAAACATGATCCACCAATTCTTATCCTAGGCATTCTAGTGATCAAGTAAACGAAACCACTTAACGTAGACAACTAGTTATTAGATAACCTATTTTACTAGGCAAATTCCATAACATAACCATTTATTCAAGAAAAGTATATTTACTAGGCAAATCCTTAATTCTACACATTATTACACTTACTAATTATTCTCAATTAAATAATCGACATATTCTACTCCTATTCACTATTTAGTATCAAGTAGAGCTACATTACTTAACAAGTGATTAATAGACGAGATTTATAGACAACTTCCCAAAGAAAACATCATATCCTAATTGCACACAAATACTTAACCATTCAATTAATCACACGTATGCTGATATATTCATATATTCTTACCATATGTAACACACCATAAAACTAGTATATTCTCTAGGTCTATCAGGAATTTTCATACATCAATACCTCTTTTAGATTTACTGGACATCACATATCATTAATATATCTTTCGGATTCACCAAAAATTGTCAAATCATCAGTATATCCTTTGAATTCACCTAGAATTATTGCATCATCAATATATCTGCCTAATTCATCGAGCATCATCACATCATTAATATATCCTTCATATTTATTGGGCATCATCATATCATTAATATATCCTCATAAAAAAATAAATAAATACATATAGCCGAAGAAAGAATTAGAATAGGACATAATCGATAGAGTGTAAGAGAGGTGAGGAAATATATATATGAAGGTACTTTACCATTTATCATTACTACATTATATGTGTAGATGTATGTGGATGTATATCTAAATGATATGAGCAATCACCACTTTGCAAAGTTTTATCATGATTATTAACAAGTCAGTTATAATTTATCGGTATGCCTTTTAGAATCCTTTTTTTACCCATATGGTTCACAATACTTGAGTAAGAGATTTATTTACACCAACATTATCTTATTCATTAAGCCTAAATAATAATATGGGTTGTGACATAATTCAAGGGTCACATAGTAAACTAACCAACTAGTTAAGCGATAGCATAACTATAGATTCAATTCATAGGACATTCCAATGTTATCTATATCATGACAACAAGATAAACAATCAAGTATATAAATTATCCCAATATTGATAATATGTATAATCCATTTACAGAGTTTAGGCATTATATTCCCTAAAGTATAATATAGGTGTTCAACACCTATCTATGTCTCTAAGAAGTTACATAGTTCAGGATTAAGGTGGGTAAAGTTCTACTTTTAATAATACCTCATAGTTCTATTTTACCTCAAAGTTCTATTTTACAAGTCTAACTTCTACTCGAAATTAGGCTAAGTTATCTAATACAAGCCTTAAGCGCTTACCAACCCACACTAGTTCTATAGGATAATTATTATTCAAGCATTCCTCCTAAGTCATTCCAAGAACCTAAGTCACACCAAAACTATTACATCCTAGTTTTTTTCCTTAGAATTTTTCCTTGAAATCCTTTCTCTGGAGCTAATACGACTCAGGGTACAATCTGTATATTGGGATATGAGTGGTATGGTCCTATCGTAAAATGACTAGTGTTAGTTGGTGAGATTGTTTTGATCACTATAATGGTTATGACTTAGGGGTGAAATTTGTATGGATTTATATGAGTCAGATTAGCTACTCCTATAGTGGCCAGTATTTGATCCTCCTGGTATTTCATTCTGCCTGGGATTCGGATAATGGGTACAGATCATATGCTGTGTTTACGACTTAGTTAGATGAGTTGTATGCTAGATAGTGTCTGATCCAAAGGTTAAGGACTAAGTACAACAGTTGGAAATAAATTATAAGAAAAGGTACAACTCGTAAGAGGGTCATTCGTATCTCTATGATGGGTTTTTAAGGGACTTAAGTGGGCGTATTCTAGACATTTTCCTACTTACTCTAATTATTGACCCATAACTTATAATACACTTATGAGGTTATTTACCCTATTATTCTATTCATTAACACTTATAAAACTATTTCAAAATACATCATAATTCTTTCAAGAGCTTTTAGGGTAAGAGAGTTAGGGTTTCAACGAAGGGATTGCTTTGAGGCTTTCTTTGGCAATTTTCTTTCATCATCTTTCTCGATTTAAGGCATCTTTCTCTTTCCTATTTCTTACTTCTAAAAAGGCATGGATTTTATGGATGTTTTCATGGTTTCAATATTGAATGGTTTATTGTTTTCAACTATTAATTGGGGTTTTTGTTTATTATGGCTTAGTAATCATTTCCTATGGTTTAATTATGCTTTAATATGCATTATTGGTGGTTTTGGAAAATTATTTTACATGGTAATTATTTAATGGTCTCTGGAATTAGTTTTAGTTATATTATCCCCCTACGGTGTTTGATAAAATACTTATAAAGATATGTTCATTGCATGGATTTCTTTGAATGGAACTCTTGCTTGTTTTTTTTCTTATATATAAAACTATAAATAGTTTAAATGGATTACAAAGTTTAAAGGCTAATTGGTTATGCTTTTGGAGAACATGAAAGTCTCCAAAGAGGTTAATATGGTATATGGAAAGGGCATTAGAGAGTCCCCTTACACTAAATGGTTTGGATATGCAAAAATTTTGCAAGTATGGTTGGTATGACTATACCACTAGTAATTGTCCTTGGTTAATAAATGTTAATTAGATTATTTGGATATGTTTTTAATTTGGGCATTAATGGAAGGATGTGTAACTAATCCATAGAAGGTGGAGGTTCTGGGGGAATAGAAACTGGAAATGCATATTTACCGATATGAGGGGTCTTTGATGACCATGAGTGAGTGTCATATTTTATATTAGAGGGATGTACTAGTCATCCCATAGGATATTTCCTGGTCGTATGGTTTTATGCACTAGGACTCTTTCAGCATAGGGAGCCAAACCCATATGGCCAATGGTGTGGTTAAACGACAAGTTTACACAGCCCAGGTTAAAGGTTTTAAATGCATGCTAAACACGGATTCTTATTTCCGATATTTATATATATGCATGGTTGTTTGTATCATGGATAGTTTTACTTGGTTATCTAAGTGGCATTACTTTATCCTCATCTTCAAATACATACTAGAGGTTATTTGATAACCCATCTACTAGCGGTTGTATACCCATGCTATGCAAGAACCGACCTTTTAACTTCTCCTACATAGTGATTCATTCGAGGACAATATTTATAATTTAGTGGTGAGCTTCCATATTTTTGGAAGGCTTCATTTAATGATATGGACATTCTTAGATGTTTTTCTTTTTATTTGGATATTGGTTTTGGCCATGGTTGGGAGCATGTCCCAAATAAATATTTGCATTCTTTTAGATAGAGGCTTTATGGTATTTTTAGGGGTTGGTATGGGTGGTATCGGTATTAGTGTTGGCCTTAGCATTGGCATTGGTGTTGGAGTTAACATCAGTGGATAATATTGTTGGTTGTTCCATCATATTACATTTTGGGTTTGATATGATATGGTATAGATGGCTGGTTTTTCTTCTCATTCTTTTTGGTATGATATGGTATAGATGGTTGGTTTGGTATGGGTAGACTCGATTGGGTCGATCACAATTGTGACCCTATCCTAGAGTCTTCATGAGAGCATTTATGCAATCTTATTATATGCTTAAAATTTAGCTCATCTAGGGATGTGACAGGTGGTTGGGTTGGGTTAAGAAGGTGATCCCTAATCGTGGTTGTACTTGGGATACCCATTATATTTAGGCCCTAGGTTGGGTTGTGACAAATTAGTGTTAAAGCTTTAGGTTTATGGTCAACTTAGAGTCCATAAAGCCTTATTGATTAAAGTCTCTTTTAGGGGTGTAAAGCACACCACACTCATAAGAGATAGGCTGTGAGACATTTTAGAATGTTCCACTTTCTTGAAATTCTAAGACCTAGAATCTTCTCTAATCCTTGGTTGTTTGTCTTTCTAATCATGCTTCCTAGAGCTGGAACACAAGAAAATTCTTCCATCTCATCTGGGGATAATACTGAAGGGGTACCTCTTATGTCTCAAGTACATCTTTAATCTTATGGTCTTATTTTTGATTGTACTGGAGTTTATTCTATCCCCCCTACTACTCATCATGTTACTCAAGGTAATGTAATAAATGAAGAATTTCACCAATCTATTTATGTTATTGCTCAAATGGTTACTGCTCATGCTGAGCGGCGTATGACTAGTGCTTTATCTGCCAAGGCTACAATGGTTGGCCAATTTATGAAGATGGGTCCTCTTATATTTATGGGAGTAAAGGTAGAGGAATACATACAAGTCTTTCTTAATGAACTAGAGAAGATATTTTGGGTTATGTTTACTTCTAATATGAAGGAAGTTATCTTTATAGCTTATCATCTCAAAGATATTACTTATTAGTGGTATGAGGAGTAGGATAGAGATAAAGGTGATATAGAAAAGGAAAAGTTGTGGGAAGCCTTTTGTAATGCCTTCACAGGTTATTTCTTTTCTTAAGAGTTGAGGGAAGCTAAGATGATGAGTTTGTGAACCTCAAGTAAGGAAGGATATCTGTGAGGGAATATACTTTGAAGTTTCATCAGTTGTTAACTAATGCTCCTGATTTGGTAGCTGATATAAGGTTGATAATGAGTAAGTTCTCTTCTGGGTTGAATAAATATTTGATTTTGGAGATTAAGACTGCTTTGCTCATTAAGGATATGGACATCTCTAGGTTAACAGTTCATATGCACTAGATTGCGGACGAGAAGAAAAACTAGGCAAAATTTGGGGATAGGCAGGGAAAGTAGGGTAGATTTTCTGATCAGGGAGGTGCATAGTCTCAGGGTGGTAGAGATGGTGGCAAGTGGCAGAAAAAGAATTGGGGGAGTTCTAGTTTGTTCTCTGCTACCTGTTCTCCTTACCCATAGCAGTTAGGCAATACACATCACTAAGGTGGTGATAATTCTTAGGCTTAGATTGCCCAATCTCAAGCAAGTAGAGGGTAGTCTATTTCTTCATTCCCTCCTTATCGGTTCTGTGGCCATCCTCATCAGGGATTCTATGAGAAAGGTAGAGATAAGTTATTTAAGTATGGTTAGGTAGGCCATCAGCTCAAGGATTATCCAGTCAATAAGGTTGCTATGAGGGGAAGTAAGATTTCGGTGGCTTCATCTTCTACTCCTACACCTGGTCGTGTGACATCAGCTTCTGTCACTGCTCCTCATTCTATTATTAGTCAGAATAGGTTGTAATCTTTTTCATCCTGGCTAGAATCTGAGGTATCTCCTGATGTTGTTACTGGTACGTTACATCTTATTTCCCATGATGTATATTATTTGCTTGATCTAGGATCCACTTTTTCTTATATGACTCCTTATATAGCTGTGTCTTTTGATTTTAATCCAAAAATTATTTTGGATCCTTTTCTATTTCTACCCTAGTAGGAGACTCGATCACTGCTGAATGGGTCTATAGAGGGTGTGTGGTAGTTGTTGGTGATATGCAAACCTTTGTAGATCTATTTTCATAGGGAATGGGAGATTTTGATGTAATTTTTGGTATGGACTAGTTGCATTCTTGTTACACTTGTTTAGACTGTCGGACTCGTAAGGTCATCTTTAGGTTCCTTAGTGAGCCAAAAATAGAATGAAAGGGTTGTTCTTTAGCTCCTTGGGGGAGATTTATTTCTTATCTTAAATCTATAAGGTTAATCTCTAATGGGTATCTTTATCTGTTGGTTTGGATTAAAGATTCTAACTTGAAAGGTCCTTCTTTGCAGTTAGTTCTAGTAGTTAATGAGTTTTCAAATGTCTTTTAGGATGATCTTCCCGGTGTTCCTCTGGATAGGAAAATAGAGTTTGGTATTGATTTGCTTTCGAAAACTTGACCAATATCTATTTCTCCGTATAGAATGTCTCCAACTAAGTTAAGAGAACTCAAGGAGCAAATTTAGGATCTTCTAGATAAGGAGTTTATTCATCTTAGTGTTTCTCCATAGGGTCCAATGCTATTGTTCGTGTGCAAAAAAGATTGTTCATTTTGGATGTGCATTGACTATAGAAAGTTGAATAATGTAACAATCAAGAACAAGTATCCTCTCCTTAGGATATATAATTTACTTGATCCATTACAGGGTGCCAAGCTCTTTTCAAAGATAGATCTTCGATCTGGGTATCATCAACTTAATATTAGGGAGGTGGATATCCTCAAGATAGTTTTTCCACTCGGTATGGGCATTTTGAGTTCTTGGTGATATCATTTGGGTTAACTAATGCTCCAGCATCATTTATGGATTTGATGAATAGGATGTTCAGGCAATATTTAGATCTCTTTGACATTTATTTATTAATGACATTCTGGTGTATTCGAGGAGTAAGGTGGATCTTGGTATCCACCTCCGTGTGGAGTTCCAGACCTTAAGGGAACAAAATTGTTTGCCAAGTTATCTAACTGTGATTTTTGGTTGAATGCCATGACTTTCTTGGGTCACATTATTTCTAGTAAGGAGATAATGGTTGATCCCCAAAAGGTTGCTACAGTAAATAGGTGGCCTAGGCCCACGACTCTATTCGATGTTTAGAGCTTCTTGGGTTTAGTCGAGTATTATAGGCGGTTTGAGAAAAGCATCTCATTGACAGTTTCTCCTTTGACTAAGTTAACTTAAAAGAAGGTTAAGTTTTCTTGGTCGAATACTTGTGACGGTAGTTTTGAGATGTTGAAGGATAGGTTGACTTCGTCTTTAATTTTGATTTTTCCAGAAGGTAATGACGAGTTATGGTTTATTGTGATGCATCTCGGGTAGGGCTTGGTTGTGTTTTAATAGGAAGCTGATTGCCTGTGCATCCAGGTAATTGGAAGTACATGAGAGAAATTATCCTAACCATAAGTTGGAGCTGTTGGCGATTGTGTTTTCTTTGAAAATATAGCGGGATTATCTTTATAGTGCTCACATAGATATCTTTTTGGATCATAAGAGTCTTCAGTAAGTGTTCACATAGAAGGAGCTTAATCTTAGGCAAAGAAGATGGTTTGAGCTTCTCAAGGATTATGATGTAAGTCTTCACTATCACCCAGGTAAGGCTAACATGGTTGTTGATGCTCTTAGCATGTTGTCTATGGGCAGTTTGGCTCATGTGGAGAAAGGAAAGTAGGAATTGATAAAGGATATTCACCACTTAGCCAATCCTGGAGTTCGTCTGTTAGATTACAAAGATGGTGGTGTGATGGTGCAAGAAATGGTTCAATCGTCTATTGGTATAGAGATTAAGGAGAAACAAGTGTTAGATTTAGTCTTGATAAAAATCAAGAGTAATGTTGGTGAGAATAAGGTGGAGGTGTCTGAGGTTAGTGGTGATGGTACTTTGCAGTACCAAGAGAGGGTTTATTTTGAATGTCGAAAGGTTGTACCAAAGTATTTTGGCTGAGGTGCATGAGTCTGACTATATCATCCATCCTGGTTCAACAAAGATATATTATGATCTTAAGGAGATCTATTGGTGAAATGGTATGAAGAGAGATATAGTTGATTTTGTGTCCAAGTTAATGTTGTACCAACAGGTTAAGGTTGAACACAAGAGGCTAGGTGGGTTACATCAAAAAATAGAGTTTCCTGAATAGAAGTAGGATGTGATCAATATGAATTTCTTTAGAGGTCTTCCCCGGTCTCAGAACTAATTTGATTCAATTTGGGTTATCGTGGGTAGAATGACTAAGTCTGCTAAATCTTTCCCAGTGAGGACTACCTTTTTGGTGGAAGATTATGTGAAGTTGTATCTTTAAGAGATTGTGAATCTATATGGGGTGCCTGTTTTGATTATTTTTATCATGGAATACAGTTTATGTCTTATTTCTGGTGGTCTTTCCTGAAAGAATTAGGGATTAAGGTTAGTCTGAGTATAGCTTTCCATCCACAGTTAGATGGTCAAGCAAAGAGAATGATTCAGACATTGAAGGACATGATTCGGGAATGTGTGGTTGATTATGATGGCAGTTAGGTTGAGCATCTACCCTTGGTAGAGTTTGCTTACAATAATAGCTATCATTCTAGTATTGGTATGGCTCCTTTCAGATGTTGGATGGTAGGAGGTATATATCTCCCATTGGATGGTTTGAGCTTGGTGAGGTGGATATGTTTGGTCCCGATTTGGTCTATCAAGCTATGGAGAAGGTGAAGGTAATTCGGGATAGACTTAAGGCTACCCAGAGTCGCCAAAAGTCTTATGCAGATGTTAGGCGTAGAGATTTGGAATTTAAGGTTGGGGACAGGGTGTTCCGATATGTGTCTCCAATGAAAGGAGTAGTGTGGTTTGGCAAGAAGGGAAAGCCTAGTCCTCAGTTTATTGGTCCTTATGTGATTTCGCAAAAAAGTAGGTAATGTTGTTTATGAGTTGGAGTTGCCATATAGTTAGGGTTTGGTTAATCTGATCTTTCATTTTTCTATGTTTAGAAAGTGCATTGGTAATCCTTCTTTGGTTGTTCCTTTGGAAGGGTTGGATATCTTAAATTCTTTGTCCTATGAAGAGGTCCCGGTTGAGATGTTGGATAGGCAAGTTTGTCGGTTGCGTACCAAGGATGTGGGTTCGGTTAAGGTTCTTTGGCGAAACTATAAGGTAGATGAAACTATGTGGGAATCATAAAAGGACATGAAGTCCAAGTATCCGTTCTTGTTTTCTGCTCCTGGTATTTGTATGGAAGGTATGTGTTCTTGAACACATCTTTATATTCTAAGTTTGTTTAAGGAAAGATTAATATCTTTTCCTCTTTGTTTCTGAACTTTGATGAAGGTTGGGAATATGTTTGATAATTCAAATGACTCTGTGTGTGGTTATCCCTATATTATCCGTAATTTGGGGTTGAATGTTCCTAGTGGGGGAGAACATTACATCTTAGGTTTTGGCCTTAGAAATTTTTCTCAAAATCTATTCTCTAAACCCAATATGACTCCAGGGTATGAGCCATATGCTAGGGTAGGAGTGGTATGGTCCTATCATAAACTGAACAACATTAGTTAGTGAAATGGTTTTGATCCCTTGAATGGTCACGACCTAGGGGTACAAGTGATAAGGACTGATATGAGTCATATCGATGACTCGTATGGTAGCCAGTGTTTGATCCTCCTGGTATTTCATTCTGCCAGGGATACGGATAATGGGTATGGATCATATGCTGAGTTTACGACTTGGTTAGATGAGTTATATGCTTGACATTGTCTGATCCAAAGGTTAAGGCCTAGGTACGACTGGAGTAAACCAATTATAACAAAAGGTACGACTCAAAAGAGGGTCAGTCGTATCCCTGTGATAGGTTTTTACGAGACCTAAGTGGAGGTATTTTGGACATTTCCCTACTTACCCTAATTATGATACACCACTTCTAATACATTTATGAGGTTATTTACCCTATTATTCAATTCATTAACACTTAAGAACTATTTCAAAACATATCATAATTCTCTCAATAGCTTTTGGGGCGAGAGAGCTAGGGTTTCAACTTAAGGATTGCTTTGGTGATTTTCTACCATCATCTTTCTTGGTTTAAGTTACGTATCTCTTCCTTACTTCTTACTTCTAAAAACGCATGGATTTTATAGATGTTTTCATGGTTTCAATGTTGCATGGTTTATGGTTTTCAATTATTAATTGGGTTTTTGTTCATAATGGCTTGGTAATGGTTTCCTATGGTTTAATTATGTATTCATATGCATTATTAGTGGTTTTGGGCAATTGTTTTTCATGGTAATGTTTTAATGATCTTTGGAATTAGTTTTGGTTATATTATACCCCTAAGGTGTTTGATAAATTCTTACAAAGAAATGTTCATTGCATTGACTTCTTTGAATGGAACTCTTGCTTGCTTTCAGCTTATATATGACACTATAAATGGTTTAAATGGCTTACAAAGGTTAAAGTTTATTTGGCTATGCTTGTGGAGAACATAGAAGTCTCCCAAGTGGTTAATATGGTAAACGAAAAGGGCACTTGAGAGTTCCTTTAACCTAAATCGTTTGGCTATGGATAAATCTTGCAGGTATGGTTGGTATGACAATACCACTAATAATTGGCCTTGGTTAATAAATGGTAATTAGATTTTTTGGACATGGTTTCAATTTTGGCATTAATGGTGGGATGTGTAACTAAGCCGTAAAAGGTGGAGGTTCTAGGGGAACCAAAACTGGAAACTTATATTTGTCGATATGAGGGGTTTTTGTTAACCACGTACAAGTGTCATATTTTATATTGGAGGGATGTACTTGTCATCCCATGGGATATTTCTTAGTCGTGCGGCCACACGCACTGGGACTCTTTCAGCAGCGGGAACTAACCCCATATAGGCCATGGGTATGGTTAAATAGCAAGGTTGTACAACCCAGGTTAAAGGTTTTAAATGCATGCTAAACACGGATTCCATTTTCCAATACTTTTATAAATATATGGTTGTATGAATCATGGATGGTTTTACTTGGTTTTTTAAATGGTATTACATTATCCTTATCCTGAGATAAATGCTAGCGATCATTCTCTAGCTCGTCTATTGGCGGCTGTATACCTACGCTATGCAGGAACCAGCCTTTTAACTCCTCCTACATAGTGATTTATTCGGGGATAGTATTTAGATTGAAGTGGTGAGCTTCCATCTTTTTAGAAGGATCTATTTCATGATATGGACATTCTTAGAAATTTTTCTTTTGATTTGGATATTAGTTTTGGACATGGTTAGGGTATGTCCCAACTGAATATTTGTATTCTTTTGGATAGAGGCTTTGTCGTACTTCTGGGAGTTGGTATGGGCGGGATCGGTATTGGTGTCGGCCTTAACATTGGCATTGGTGTTTGAGCTGACATCATTGCACAATAATTTTGGTTTTTCCATCCTATTACATTTTGGGTTTGATTATCATACTATGTTTGATATTCTCCTTGGTTTGGTAGGGTTTGGATGGTTGGTTTGGTGCGAGTAGACTCAGTTGGGTCGATCACTGTTGCAACCCTATCCCAGAGTCTTCATGAGAGCATTTACGCAATCTTGTTATATGCTCGAAATTCAGCTTATCTAAGGCTGTGAAAGGTGGTTGGGTTGGGTTAAGGGGGTGGTACCTTATCCTGGTTGGACTTGGGATGCCCATTACGTCTAGGCCTTGGTTTAGGACGTGACATCAACTAAGCATATTTAGGTCAACATGCCTTTAAGTGAGTGAACAAGGTCACTCTCATCTAATAGACCAACTAGAGTATTCTCATTCTAATCTTAAGATAACAAGACCATCTATCCATGGTTCGAGGCTATGAGTCAAATACCACACTAAACAAGTTCAATATCCTAAGTGTACCAACCATCCCAAGTATTAACATCTACTAATTCAACATCTAATACCCTGAAAAATCTTAACAAGATATGAAAGCCATACCAAAATAAAGCTCAATCTAACTACAATCAAACCTAACCTACCTCGATTCCAAGTATATCTCACGAACCAACAATCTTTTCTTTCTCTTTATATGAAGCTTCTTCCACAAGCCAAGCTATAAACAACATAATCTAGGCATTATTACGAGAATAACAACACCCAAATTGCACCATTAGGCTTTGGGTCTAAAACAACACGAAAAAACTCCCAGTGGATCCCACATACGAAAAATAAGTTTTCAGGGCCAACCCATTGTTCAAATACCATAAGGGAGTTATAACCCTTAAGAAATTTCAGCAAACAACCATATTTATGGCTAAAATGAAGACTCATGCCATATAGGGTTTTGGGTCTAATAATTAAGAAATCAACATAAAAAATAAAAGAATTCATAGTAAGACACAATTACACAAGATAATTATTCTCCCAATCAACCCACAAGACTCACTTTAAGGACTTTACACTATTAGGGTTTTAGAGATCAAGAGGGAGGCATAAATGACAAATTCTCGGCCAAAAGAGCCTTTAAATAGGCCTTGCCATAGACCTCAGGAGCAGCGATCATGGGCACACTCTAGCTGTAATTGTGTCCATTGCGATCACACCACTCCTCACGCGATTGCAGTATCTCGATCATTGGATGATAATTGAAACTTGGAATTTTTATTCTAAGTTTCAACCAAGGCCCAGGGATTTATCAAGAGTCTAGTATGAGTAAACAAGATATGAAACCATATAACTTTTGACATTTTGGATGCATTGGCAAAGTTTGATTTTCCATCTGATATCGTTTTACTAAAGTTTTTACTCAGCATCCATTGGAAATCGATGAAGACTTCTCATAGGAAAAATGGTTCTAACAATCAAACGAACCATCTGGTAATCGAACTATCGGTTCCATCAAGCCATAAATTACTTGGGGCAGCCGTTAGAAAGCTCTAACAATGAAAATAAGTGGAAACATATGAAATGACCTAAAGGGTCATTACGCTAAAGTAGTCAAACTAAAATTTTAAGGCCTTCTAATCATAGTACAAACTAGTATTAACATAATTAGGATCTTTATTCCATATATCTAAACATGAGATGCTTATTTATTATAAAGCAATCGTAAAGAAAGAAATTTGAATCATACCTTAAATCTTAGTATCAGTCTAATAATAAACCTGTCATAAACTATCCATAATAATAACACAATACAGTAACAGCTAGCCTGGATAAATAATAACCAACCAGAACTTTCATAAAGAACCACCGATATAGGCTCAAAAGGTTCAACCAACAATCAGAGCCTATACCTATGAAATCCCCCATAAGGCTAACGAATACAAGCACCACATAATATAAGCACCACATAATATACTACAAGCAACACTCATATCTATACATATATACCCCCATAAGACTGATAGATAAAAGTACATACTGGTGATAGGCAATACACATATAAGAAGGTAAGTCCATAATATCACAATCGACCTATGTTCCATAAAGTAACTAAGTGTATACACATCTTCCAACTCAATGACTCACAAAGGCAGGATATACGATGATGTATCTTCTCCAACACAATAACTAACAAGTGAAGAGACCCCTAATGGGTTCAAGAGTGCCTGGATACACCGACCTGGTCCCAATTAATGATTTCCAATAACCATCATCAGCATCAATCCACCAAGTCCGGTACCAGTAATACATATATATATAAATGCATGAGTTAGAACTGTGTCTAAAAGAGTCTAAGTCCATAAATCCATTCCCCGAGGTATACTCCGACACTAAATTATCATAAAGTGTAGAAAAGATCAGAATCTCTCTCAATTGTGGTAAATAGTAGTGGTAATACCATGGACTAGAATCTATCTCAGTCAAATCTCTAAAATATTATTTTCAATCTCAATGCATATAAGTTATTCAATAAGATGGTACAATTTCCATTATGAAGAAATTTGTTATAATAGTGTTTTTTATTTAATTTTTGGGTTTTCTTATTCAAATTACATAATCACATAGTCTTTACAAACTTGGGGCAGCCTAAAAAAATAATTAAGCTGATAAATTTTAATGGTGATAAGTGGGAATAAATCTCTTTTTAGGAAAAGAGTAGTTAAAATTATATTTTAGTTGGGAACGTACCATTTACCGTTTTAGCGAGCATAGAGGTAACAAATATATGCATGTCATCACATGTATCCAAACAATATAACTGTAAGCATCATAATAAGCATCTAAACATCAATGAGATAAACCATATTTTCTACAAGGATAAATCACTTTCTATAATCCTATAAATATCATGAACACGGCCTTGGCCTAATAATGTTCATATCGACATAACCATATCATCATAATTTGGGGAAAACCATCACAATCTATCTAGTAACGTAATTAATAATAAACACTATACTCAAATTCTATTAGTCAAAACTATGCCTTAAATGCTAACAACCTAGGGTAATAGGATCGTAGAACCATAATAAGTATTTCACTTTAAGGGTTAATTTCCCTTCTATCCCCTAAAAAAAAATTAGGCTAAGTCACGGTGTTCTACCTAATGTCACATCATAACATCCCTCTCTAACATGCAACCTATATAATACACCATATCACAAAGAAGAGTAGACATAAGTCTACCTCGATGTCGAACCATAATTTTTCTTCACAATCCCAAAATGCCTTCACACTATCAAATTTGTAATCTATATGTCTTTAGGAGAAAAATGAGACTCATATTGTTTTATTTAAAATAAGTCTAAAAAAAAGTCCAAAATGGGTTTGAAAATAAATGGAGTAAAACCATAATTTTTTTTAAGAAATATATTCACAATACTTATGGGAGACTACAGCTAAAAACCCAAGCAAAAACGAAATTAAAACTAGGTTCAAATAAAAAAAATCATTTTCAGGCTTTATCGGAAAAACCCCAAAACCCATTTTGAAATCAATAACTTGAAGCTTTTTGGAAGATAAAATAAAGGGGAAATTGATAATTATAAGACAAGACAACTTATCCATGGAAGAAATCTCAAAAAGTCCTTTGGAATCATCCAAATCCGAGCTCCCAAGCCCCAAAAATGGTAAAAATAAGGTTTGATTCTTAGCTTGGGTGGAAATCATGAAAAATAAAATAAAAGCTCTTGTTAAATGGGAAAAATAGAGTTATAAATTGATAGACAATGATTCTACAAGAAAATTGCAGAGAAAATTGCCAAAATTACAGCTTTCTTGCTCCCAAAATTTCAAACATACGAATTTGGTTATTATACTCAGTGATGGTCGCTTAAGAGACATCGTCAAAGGGTCAAAATAATTTCTTAAGTGACCCAGTCAAATGATCAATGGTTCACTTTCGCGAACACACTAGAAATGTGTAAAACTTATTTTTGACCCCAAAATTCATTCGGAATCCTATGAACATGATCCAATAGTGAAATTTTATTGTACAACACGTGTTAGATCCAATAGAATCATCAAAACTTTCATCTAAGATTTTTTTGATGAATGTTGGACCCACGCTATACTTCTATTTTTCATATAGTCTACCCAATAGTCCAAAATAAATTTGGAATCCTTAGTACCTGAACCAAGGGCCCCTTAACTAAAATCAATGTTCTAGAGTTGATGGCACTATCAGAATTTGTTATTCAAGGTCATCTCCTAGGATTTTTGGTCTGAGAATAATCCTAAAAAACAAAAACTTCAAAATAGGGAAATGACTATAAAATAATGATTTTAACCACTTTCTCGGCCTTCTCGCCACTGACCCTAGTTTCAAAAAGAAAAGAAAAACTCTCTCAGGTGAAACAAACTATCTGATACCTGAACCGACAGTTTTAATGAGTCACAAATGACCTGTAGCTATTGTACGAAGGCTCAAAATACTGAAAATGCATGCAAATCAAGGAAATAACCTGAAGGGTCATTAAAGTTGTTGGACTTTCTAAAATATTGAGGAAGTACAACTCTATATGGGTCATTGTGGATTGATTGACAAGTCAGCCATTTTATTTTGATAGTAATAGTTAATAGTGCATCTGTTGGCCAAGATTTATGTAAAGGAGATTGTAAGGTTGCAGGAGGTACTGGTTTCAATTATGTCAGATAGAGGTACTCAGTTCACCTTATATTCTTAAGAGTTATTCTAGTTAGGGTTGGCGTGTAAATTGGACCTAAGTACAATGTTTATCTACAGACCGATTGTCAATGAGATTGAACTATCCAAGTGCTTGAGGACATATTTTGGGTTTGTATTATGGACTTAGGGGGTTAGTGGGACCAATACTTACCATTTTATGAATTTCCTACAGTAATAGTTACCACTATAGTATTAGTATGACCTTTTTGAGGCCTTATATAGTAGAAGGTATAGGCCTAAAAGTTAGTGCTTTAATGCATTTAGAGGAGGCTTTGGGCAACTAAAAAGCTCAAGGATTTCTTAGAAATGGTAAGATTCATACAGGAACACCTCAGGGAAGCTCAGAGATGCAAAAATAATATAGGGACATAAAGGTGAGAGATATAAAGTTTGAAAATAGAGAGAAGGAACTTTCAAAAGTATCACCAATAAAGGGTGTAGTGCGGTTTGGCAAGAAGAAAAAGTTTAGTCCAAGACACATTGGATCCTATAAGGTTTTAAAAGAAGTGGGGTCAATATCATAAAAGTTGGTTTTGCCTTTTAGTATGTCTGAGGTACACTTGATATTCTATGTTTCTATTCAAAATAAGTATCACTGGGATTGTGATTACATCATTCAATGGTATCCTAGCTTTTTTGATAAAGGGTTAACTTACAACATGAACCAATTATCATATTAGATAGAGATGAGAAAGTTGAAGACTAGTCATTCCCGTGCATTGGTTTAATGGAGAAACCATAATATTGAGAAGGAAACTTAGGAGATAGAGATGATCATGCACAAAAAATATCTACAGTTGTTCAGGTAGTTCTTTCAATTCCCTAACCTAGGAATGATATTTTAGACTGGACGTCCTTTAGGGATGAAAAAGTGACAAATTGGTATCAAATATAACAACCCAAATCATTGTTATGCTAAATTAGGAGATAAAATTTTAATTTAGTCCTTTCTTTTAAAATTTTTGAGAAATTTAGATCTAGTCTAGTGTCGGATGATTTCTTAGGGTGTACTAGTCTAAGAGAATCTGGTAATAATATGAGTATTGGTTGTGAAATTTTAGTTAAATATTAAATAGTTAACAAAATTAGGATGTCGTAACAACTTTTGACAGTTAAAATAGAGTTATACAAGTCTGGTTATATAGTTTACCATAAGGGATTGGCTCACGATGTCATATCTCAAGAAATGTATAATAAAATTGACATAACTAGAGAGAGGTCCCAAGATTCTTCCTCAATACCACTACAGTAAAAAATGGAACCACTACAGCGGTACCACTATAGCAAGAAAAAAAGGTATCGCTACCATTAAATCCATTATAATGTTACAAACTGGTACAATGGTAATTTAACTGGAGCAATATTAACACACAATATTTTGACAATTTTAAGAAGTCAAAAAATGGTTTTAATTCTCTTAGTTCTAAGATATGAGTAAGGGCTCAGCAAGGAGTAATTTATATAGAATTCTTGATATTTTTATCTTTGGAGGTATGTTTCTTATATTCTAAAGCTGAGTCACTTCTTAGAATTCATAGAAATTATTGGAAAACTTATTCATGGTGGAAGTGGGGGGTTTACCCCTAATTCATGAAATTTATTTAAATTGGTGGAAATAAGTATAAAATCAGTAGATAATGATTCTATGTATTAGAAAATACTAATAGGAGTATAATCTTAGTTGTTCATGCTAAATAATATAGGGTTCATGTGGTTTAAAGATCAAAAAAACCCTAAGATAATAATTTAAGGTAATTTTGTGATTAAAATGGTTAGATATTAATCGTTAGTGGTTAAAGAGGGATTAATTTATTAATATTGGTATATAATCTTATTGTAAGATCAAGAGCAAGTGAAAGGTAAAAATAAGAAAAGCTTATGATCTAGAGGTGTTGTTGAGCAAGGAATCGAGGTAGGTTATGGTTTATTATAGCAATTAGACTTGTTTGACTCTATGCTTCTATGTGAACTAAATATTGTGATGGATTTAAAGAACTACTTGTGATTATACATTTCATTAAATTTTCATACATATTGATATTATGGAGTTGATGATTATGATTATATAAAACTCATGATGCTCATGAGGTTGATGATGATTATGATTTTAGGGACATAATGATGTTGATTAGATTGAAAAAAGAAAGGGATGGTGCACACATCTTACATTCATATATTTATTCGTGTTCATTTAATGTCCAATTATTATTTTATGTGTGATAGAACTTGTTGTCAGTTTTGATTAAGTGAATACATACATAAACATGATTTTGTATTTCATCAAATTGAAATATCATGATTCAACTTTTTTATCATAAGTTTTGTTATGATTGTTTTGTATCTATTTAAGGTACTTCTTCATAAGGTGTAAGGTTGAGAAGGCCTATGATGCTTACCAGTACTTATTGAAATACTTATGCTACCCATTCTCTTCTTTTTATGGAGTGTAGAGCTTGTTTTGGTAATTAATACAAGACCTTGATTTTATCTAGCAATTCCAGACTCAGTTTCAAGGGTGAGTACTATGATTAGACATACTTTGGATCTTTTTATCATTGCTCATGTCCCTTGTTTGAGACTTCGACATTCCATTAATTATTTCTTGTTATGTATAATCATTAAGCTTTAAGACTAGATTTTCTTAGATGTTCTTGTACGGTGACTTTAGGTCCTGAAGATTTAATAAGTAGAGGATTCCACACTTTATTGATCTGCTGATGATTATGCTACTTTTACACTATTCTTATTTATTAAATTGTGGGACTTTAGAACTATCAAATGATCATACAAATAGGATATGAATGTTAACTATTAAATTTGATTAGAGAGAGTTGGATAAGAATGGTTCTGCTATCATAGGTTAGGATAGGTGTCAATCATGACTGTTTGGATGTAACATGTGACTTACTTATTCCAAGATCTTCAATCTAGGTAGGGTATGGTTTAATCTATACTAGAATTGGGTTAGATACATATAATTACTGTAGTTTGATAGAAGACTTCATGGCTTGGCCTACGAGCATGGAGTTGTGATGGATAAAACATAAAATTAAAGTTATAAAGATATAATTATGTATTATTGTATTTTATATGGATTCCTTGATGGGTGTTTATAATTATATGACTTACTTGATGATTTACAAGTTTAACATGTGAGTGTGGCAATAGGTGAACTTGTAATCTATACAACTAGACCTTAATACTTTTTGGAGTATAAGATATTTTTTCTATAAAATAGTTAGGAGAATTAATTATTAGATGTGGTGTCATAACTTAAGAACATAAATTCAAGTTTGACTTAGTGCTAGAAAGTAGAAAGAGTGAAGGTGTATGACTCATGCTAGAATTGTAAGTTGAATAGAGCTGAGTGGTTGAACAATTGGGAAGTGGAGTAGTTCTTGAGCATAATGATATCTTGGGTACAAGGGTTACTAGTTAGTAATTAAATTTACCAGTTTTAATAGGAATAAAATAGGTTTATATTTGTGAATGAAATAGAATATTGAATTAGAGTCTAGATATCAATTTTTATAGAATGTTCACTCCCAATAAGGATGCTTGATTTATTGATCCTCGGACATGTTTGTGATTGATGATTGGGTTTGATAATGCTCATTTGAATAAGTGGTGAATTATCCTTTGGACATACTTGTGATTTCATATGTGAGTGGATATTCATTATTTAGTTGGAATGATGGACTTGTTAATTATTGAATGCAAGTTTGGAAATTGATAACCCATAATGAGGTTAGGAGAAAAGACCTTGTTTGATATACAAGTGTTGTTGATTTATATCATTAAGTGATTGTACTAACTATAGTGTTGTTTTTTTATTGTGAGATAAACTAATAAAGGTTGATCCTCATGGAATTGGTGGATTTCAGGAAGGATAAGGGTGGTATAACACTTAATTTGGGTTTAGGGTAGATGAAATTAGTTAACGGTCAAGTGTCAATACAACACTGATTATTGGATTGGTTACTATGCTAACACTCATAGATGGACTGAGCTCAGCCATTATGGGCGATAATATAGGGTCCCTGTTGATGCTAGTATGTGTGTACACCATAATATAGAGAGTTTGATGATTCTTTGAGTGGAATGACGTATGTTGATAATATATTATAGTTCCTTATATAGATTAATTATGTTTATGGTTATGATTTTGCATTGCATAGAAGTGTGAATATAAGGTATGTAATGGATTATGTATAAATATTATTCTCTTGTGTGTATAGTTATATATATGTTGTGTATTGTAATATCCCTTTTTGCATATTTGTTAATATCTTATTAATCATAATGGTTAGTACATTCCTGATGGTTTATGTTAGTAAATAGGAAGTGACAGTTGTAATAAAAGAGAATTAATAAGAGAGAAAGTGAAACACCCCAGACTTAAGCCTTTGCAAATTCCCTAAGTTCTAGGCTCTCTGCCCTTCTTATGACACATTATACAAGTTGTATAGTGTGGTTACAGGTCTAGTAACCCAAGTCATAATTAAATTAGTGTGTTATTACCCAAGTTCTATCTTGTTTACGAGATACTCCCCACGAGTCATATGATCATATGACGAGTGGTTTGGGTTCAGTCATAAATTGTCTAGTGTTTAAGCCCTTGGTGTTTTGTGCTGGTCACGACTAGACCATACGAGTCGTATCGTCTAATGAAGAGTGGGAAAAGGGAGTCATAAGTTGGACAGTGTTTGGTGTCCAATTTTCTCTCTTGGTGATGACTCAATGGAAAGAGTTGTATGTTGTATTGATGACTCCCAGCCACCTATATACATTTTACAACTTGTAAGTTGAGGGTATTTTGGACATTTCCCACCCCAAGCCCTTATGACTCTATGTCTTATAACACTTTTTTGGTTATCTATTACACACTTTACAAGATCAAACACTCTAAACTCTCTCTAAAACTTCTCAAGAAAGATTAGGCTAGATATTTTTCAAAGTGGCCATCTAAGAGTTTAAAGATTGAATTCTCTCTATGAATCTTCATAACTCAGGTATGGGGAATCTTCATAACTCAGGTATGGGAATCTTACTTCATTGTTAGTTCACTAAAATCATATGTGTAAGACATTGCTCACGAGTCATTAATAGTGGTTTTGGAAACCAAGGTTGAGGGTTTGAATAAATATTGTTTGATAATGCTTTCTCATGATTTAAATTATGATTATGTATGTTTTAAAAAGGGGTTTGAACATGTGGGTGCATGGGATTTGTGGTCTAACTATAGGGTCATGTTTAACCATAAAATATGATTGTTTTTTGTTTTGATAATGGTATGCCGTCAACCTATTTGTGAAATTATCAATCAGAATGATTTTGTCACATGATGAATTATGGTTTGAACTAAGACATTGACATAAGAATGATAATGATTGGTAAATGGTTTTATGAAGGCCTTTTTGGCCATAAATTGATTTGAAATACTAAATTAGTTTGAGTCACTAAATGTTCAATTGAAATGGCCTCTTTCTTTAAATAATGGTTCGAGTCCCAAGTTTATTAATAATGGTTATGGAATGTTGTACGCTTACAAGTAAGGTTGGTATAATGATGCCAACAGAATGCCTTTGCTAAGTAATTGGATTGATGGTTGTGTATGTGTAATGGATGTTTTAATTGGGATTTAAAGTGGTATGTGTAGCTGAGCCATGAAAGTGGAGTCTGAAGAACTAACACTAGAAACTACACAAGCCGGTGTAGGTGTATATGTGATCAGGAGGTTCGAGTCCCCCAAACTGAATATATGAATGGGAGGTTTAAGTCCCTCAAATGAATAAATTGGTTATTAAGTCATATTCACTATTTTGGAAGGCTCAAGTCCCCCATAAGGGCATATACGGATATGAATATTCTCTTATATGTGCGGCTACATGCACTGGGTCCCTTCTATCTAGGGTAAAAGTGGGACTATATAGCCTATGGGTGCCTTGTTATATGACGATTATGCTACAAAACCCAGGTTAAGGTTTTCGAAGTTCATATTAAGCCTTGTTCCCTACCCCAGCATGTGATATTGTATACATATATGTATTTTATGTGATATTATAGATAGAATGTTATATTGGTTTTGAACTGTCATCATGATATTATTTTATTCCTTTATCCCTGAGTTACATGCTAGCGCTTAAACCGTTAACTATCTCTGGACGTTGAATCCCTGCACGATGCAGGCAATGAAACTTCTTAAACTTTTCCTACGCAGTAATCAGGTGCTCGAGTTAGTTCGTGAGTAGACATTGAAGTTGTTAGTTTCAATACTTCAGAAAGCTTTATTTCATAGTTTTTATTTCCTAAGTCTTAGACCTTTCTTAGACTTTGTTTTGGCTACTATAGGGGGAATGTCCCGAAATTTCATCAATTTTAGATTTTATAGAGGCTTTGTTGGATTACTTTGGACTTGAGTGGTTTGGTTGATCGTTCTATGATGGATGGTTGTCCGGTTACCAATGGATGGAATAGACATATGATAAATCATTAATTGTCTAATTTTACGTTATTTTGTTATATGTTAGAAATTTATCTGACACTTGAAGTTGTTATGCTGGCTAGGTTAGGTGTAGGGGTGATCTTCGGTCACCGTGGGACTTGATTTACCCATCACATCTAGGCCCAGGTTTAGGTGATGATAAAGTTGGTATCTATACCTAGGTTTATGGTTAATTGGATATCCACACCATGTTAGGTAGAGTGTCTTTTATGGGTATGCAGCGCACGAGAGAGGCTATGAGACAGTTAAAAATGTTTCCCCTTTCTTGTTGTTCTATTTCGAGCTATAGAATCTAAGGACTTGGATTTCTCTAATTCCTATTTGCTTACTTTTTATATCATGTCCCTTAGATGACCTAAAGCTCATGGAAATTCCTCTGTCCCACTCGAGGATAATGTTGATGGGACATGCCCTATTTATGAGGTGCAGACCCGGTCTAAGGGTCTAGTTCACTGTTGCCGTTCTAGAGTTCCATTGGTTCCCTCTAGCTCTCTTTGAGATCCTCAAGCTTATGTGAAGAATGCTGAGTTTTATCAGTCTATTCAAATGTTGGCTCAGTTGGTAGCTTCTTAGTCCGAGCATAGTACTCTATCTTCTGAGGCTGAAGCGGTTGGCCAATTCATGCGGTTGAGTTCTCTAACTTTTACTAGTGTTAAGGTTAAGGAGGATCCTTAATAGTTTATTAATGAAATAAGAATATCCTCTAGATTAGGCATACTTCAAATATTGAAGGTGTGCAGTTTACTACCTAACAATTGAAGGATCTGGCGTACCAGTGGTATAAAGAGTTGGAATAGTCAAGAGGAGGTGATGGTGACTTTGCACTGTGGGATGACTTTTCTATTGCCTTTTTGGACCACTTTTTTTCTCAAAAGTAAAGGAAGGCGAAAGCAGAGAAATTTGTGAATTAGAGATAGGGTAGGATGTCGGTCAAGGAGTATGCCTTGAAATTCCATCAGTAATCCAGGTATGCTCCTGAGTTGGTATCTAGCATAAGAGCTAGAATGCATAAGTTTACTTCTGGGTTATCCCATGAGTTGATTTTGGAGAGTAAAGTTACCATGTTAAATAAGAATATAAATATTTCTCAACTTATGGTATATATTCAGTAGGTTGAGAAAAAAGAGAAGAAGCAAGCTGAGAGTGGTGAGAGGCAGAGTAAGAAATTTATATTCTAGGATCAAGGTGAAGGACATCAATAGAGTGGTAGATATAGGAAAAAGTGGCCTAAGAAGAGCTGAGAGAGTCTTGGTTCTTTCTGTACGAATAGTACTCCTTACCTGAAGCCATCAAGCAATCATTTTTCTTAGTATGGTAGAGGGTACAGGGTATAGGGTGCCCAATCTCCAACTGGTGGGGCTCAGTCCACTCTATCATATCCTTCTTGTAGATTTTTTTGTCAATTGAACCATGGCCAATGTGAGAAGGGGAGAAACTGATGTTTTAATTATGGTTATATTGGTCATATGCAACATGATTATCCTTCTAGGGTTGCTTTTAGGATAATAAGTTCCTGCCTTCTCTTCATCTGCTCTTGCACCAGAGAGTGATGTTTCTGGTATCGAAACTAGCTGAAATTACTTATATGCCCATGTTTCTCATTAGGACTCCAAGGTATCTCTCGATGTCATTATTGGTATGTTGAAACTCTTTTCCCATGATGTGTACTATTTTCTTGATTTGAGGTCCAATTTTTTTTATGTGACCTCATTGGTGGCTGTGAATTTTGGTTTTTGTCTCGAGTGTGTTTCTGGCCCTTTTATCATATCTACCTCAGTGGGTGACTCTGTGGCTTCTAGAAGAGTCTATAAGGGTTGTGTGGTATCTCTTGGTGATCGGGAGACTTTCCTGGATCTATTTGAATTAGAAATAATTGATTTTGATATTATATTGGGGATGGATTGGCTACACTCGTGCTATGCTTCTTTAGAATATTAGACCCGTAATTACATCTTTAAATTCCTTAATGAGCCAGTTATTGAGTAGGAGAGTGGGAGACTGGTTCCCTGTATTCTAAGAGAAGATTTATGTCATATCTTAAAGCTCAGATATTAATATCCTCGGGGTGTTTCTATCATCTAGTTCAAGTTAAAGATTCTAACTTGGAGGGTCCTTCCTTACAGTTTGTCCCAGTGCTGAATGAATTTTGTGAGGTCTTCCCTGATGACCTTCCTGGTATCAAGCCGATAGGGAGATTGATTTTGGTATAGATCTTGCTCTGGACACTCGACCTATTTTTATTCCCCCATATAGAATGGCTCTGACAAGGGTTTCATTCATTCTAGTATGCCTCTGTATGGTGCTCTGGTGTTATTGTGTATAAGAAGGATGGTTGCCTTCGTATGTGCATCGGTCACCGACAGCTGAATAAGGAGATGGTAAAAAATAAGTACCCTCTTTTGAGAATTGAGAATCTCTTTGATCAGCTTCAGGGTTCCAAATTCTTCTCTAAGATTAATTCTCATTCCAAGTATCATTAGTTAAAGATTAGGGAAGTGGATATCCCTAAGACAACTTTTTGTACTCGATGTGGGTATTTTGAGTTCTTGGCCATGTCTTTTGGTTTGACTAATGCCCCAGCGGCATTCATGGATTTGATGAATAGGGTCTTTCGTTAATTTCTAGAATTGTTCATAATTTTCTTCATTATGATATTTTGGTTTACTCTATGAATGAGGAGGATCATGTCGATCACCTCTGCCTTGTGTTGCAGACCATGAAAGATTAGCAATTGTATGTTAAGTTCTCTAAATGTGAATTCTGGTTGAACATTGTTATATTTTTAGCTCATGTTGTGTCTAGTGAGGGGATCATGGTGGATCCTCAAAAGTTTGTGATGGTCAAGAAGTGTCCTCGACCCAACCAATATTCAGAGGTTCTTCGGTTTAACTGGTTATTATAGAAGGTTCATTGAAAGTGTTTCTTCTATTGTTGTCCCATTGACAAAGTTGACTTAGAAAAAGGTGAAGTTCTTGTGGTTTGATGCTTGTGGGGGTAGTTTTGAGAAGCAGAAAGATAAGTTGACTTCAACTTTGGTCTTTACTTTATCTGAAGGCACTAAGGGTTTTGTCGTCTATTGTGACGCATCTCGGGTTGATTTGGGTTGTGTTTTGATGCAGAATGGTAAGGTGGGTTCTTATTCGTCTAAACAATTAGTTTATGAGAAGAACTATCTGACCCATAGCTTGGAGTTGTTAGCCGTGGTGTTACCATTAAAACTCTGGCATCACTATCTGTATAGGGTACATGTTGATATCTTTTATGATCATAAGAGCGTGAAGAACATATTCACTCAGAAAAAGCTTAATCTTGGGCAAATGAGGTGGCTTGAGTTGCTAAAGGACTAGGATATGAGTCTTCACTACCATCCAGGTAAAGCTAATTTAGTTGTTGATACTCTTAGTAGATTATCCATAAGAAGTCTAGCTCATGTGGTTATGGATAAGTAGGAATTAGTGAGGGATATTCACTTTTGGCTAACCTTAGAGTTTGTGTCTTAGACTCTGAGGATGGTGGTATGTTTGTACAGCACGTGGCACAATCGTCTTTTGGTTCTGAAATAAAGAGGAAGCAAGTATTAGACCCTCTCTTGATGAAAATCAAGAATGATGTGGGTAAGAAGAAGGTGATGGCTTTTGAGATCAGGGGTGATGATATCTTGAGGTACCAAGAGAGGTTGTGTGTTTCTGATGTTAATAGGTTGCGAGATAGGATTTTAGTCATGGACCATGATCACTATATATGATTCATCCCGATTCAATAAAGAAGTATCATGATCTCAAGGATATGTATTGGTGGAATAATATAAAGTGGGATGTAGCTAACTTTGTGGAAAAGTGTATGGGGTGTCAGCAAGTGAAGTTGGAACACATAAGGCCTGGTGGGCTAATTCAAGAAATTGAACTACTAGTGTGTAGATGGGAGATAATTAGTACGGATTTTATTACAGGCCTTCTACGGTCACTTAATCAGTATGACTCTATTTGGGTCATTGTGGATAGGATGACTAAGTCTGCTCACTTCTTACTAGTGAGGACTAATTATTCTGCTGAGGATTATGCAAAGTTGTCCCTTCAGGAAGTTGTAAAATTGTATGGTATAACTGTCTCGATTATCTCAGATTGTGGTACTCAGTTTTCATCACATTTCTGGCGCACTTTCCAGTAAGGTTTGGGGACCAAAGTGATCCTTAGTATCGCCTTCCACCCGCAGTCAGATGGGTAAGCAGAAAGAACTATCTAGACTCAGGAAGATATGCTGCGAGCCTGAGTAATTGACTTTGGTGGTAGTTTTTTCGACCATTTTCCTCTCACTGAATTTTCTTATAAAAATAGTTACCATTCTAGAATTGATATGGCTTTGTTTGAGGCGTTGTATAGAAAGAGGTGTAGATCCCCTATTGGGTGGTTCGAGGTTGGTGAAGCGAATATATTTGGCTTGAATTTGGTTCACCAAGATATGGGGAACGTGAAGGTGATTTGAGATATGATTAAGACCGCAGAAGAAGCCAAAAGTCCTATGCAGACGTAAGGCAAAGGGACTTAGAATTTAATGTTGGAGATTAGGTGTTCTTAAAGATGTCTCCCATGAAGAGAGTAATGCGATTTGGGAAGAGGAAGCTCAGTCCCCAGTATGTAGACCCGTATGTTATTTTGAGAAGAGTTGGTAGTGTTGCATATGAGTTGGATTTTCCCTCTAGCATGAGTTCTATTCATCTAGTATTCTATGTGCCCATGTTGCAAAAATGCATGGGTGATCCTTCATTGGTTATTCCCATGGAGAACATTGATATTTCAGATTCTTTGTCCTATAAGGAGGTCCCGGTATGGATCTTAGATCAACAAGTTCATCGGTTACAAACAAAAAGCGAGGCTTCGATGAAGGTTTTATGGCAGAACAATAATTTGGAAAGACACTTAGGAAGCTGAGTAGGAGATAAAGTCCAAGTATCCATTCCAATTCCGTTACCCAGAAATTCGTGCTTGAGGTATGGGTGTATTCTTAGCATATGGATTTTATGATTTTGTTAAAGGGTAAATTAATTTCCTTGGCATCTTCTTTTTCTAACTTAGTTAAAGGTAAGAGTAGAGGTATTTGAGATTTAATTGTTATAGTCAACGCCATTTCCTATCATTTGGTGATGAATGATCCTAATTGAGGGAGACAAAAATGCCTCGAACTTTGGCCTTTGCAAATTCCCTGAGCTCTAGGCTCTCATCTCTTCTTATGACTTATCATACGAGTTGTATGGTGTGGTTACGGGTCTAGGGACCCAAGTCATACTCAAATCAGTGTGTTATTTTCCATATTCTGCCTGGTTATGAGAGACTTCCCATGAGTTATATGATTTTATGACGAGTGGTTAGGGTCCAGTCGTATGTTGTCCAGTGTCTAAGCCCTTTATGTTCTATGTTGGTCACGACTAGACCATACGATTCATATAGTCTAGTGATGAGTGGGACAAAGGAGTCTTAAGTTGGACAGTATGTGGTGTACAATATTTTGTCTTGGTGATGACTCAATGGTAAGAGTCGTATGTTGTGTTAATGACTCAATGCCTGACTCGTAGCCACCTGCGGACTTTATAGAGCTTTTAAGTTGAGGGTATTCTGGATATTTTCCACCCTAAGCCCTTATAATTGTAATTCCCCGATTTTTTGGAATCGGAAGCCACATGATGCTCATGATCTCAAAGGACCACAAGATAACCCTCTACTGGTATTTGTACCTGAACACTATATAATACAATATAACAAATGCGGAAAACTGGCGGAAATTTGCCATAAGGTTCAAAACATCTAAAATACTCAAAACTGAGAACTGAATACTGATACATCTGTCTAAAAAGCCATTCACTATCTGATTTGTAGAGTTGTTGGTACATATCCCTAACTAACTCCGTCTACTGAAAATAAACTGAACCTAGTATAAAACTAAAATAGGAGGGATCCTCGAATGAAGAGGAATCACTACTACGTCTATAGCTGCTGACTGAGTCTGGATTGCTATGGGTTCTCTAGATCTCGCGCTTCTGAACCTATGGTACAAGACAGCACAGTGCAAGAGAAAATTATGCGTCAGTACTTTGAATGTAATGGTATGCTAGATGAGGTAAGGCTGAATGCAAGGGATTATGTATGAACATTACTTAACTAAATAACATTAGAATACCAAAGGAGGATGTATGCATGAATGCACAAACTAAAAACTGAGATCGTAGTAATACTAATGCTAGAATCTGAAATACGGGTTTCTAAATACTGACTTACTGATGACTGAGTCTAGTAGTACTTATATCTGAGTTCACTAACTTGGGGATAATGAGTAACTGAGTCTACTAAGATTGATGTCTAAGTTTACTAATACTGATACTGAGTTACCATATCTGAGATCAAGCCTATATAATGGGTGACCCCTGAGTTTACTACTGATAGTGTTTGATACTTGGTTAAATGAATATAAGATCAATCCTAAATAATAGGTGATCTCTGAATCTACTGATAATAATGGCTGATGCTTGATTAAATGGATATGAGATCAAGCCTAAATAATGGGTGATCTCTAAGTTTACTAATAATGATAATAATTGTCTAAATTCGAGACTAAGCCTATATAACAAGTGACCTCTGAGAGGTAATCAAGCCTAGTATAACGGGTGACTCCTCAACTGTGTTGTATTATTAAGACTGAAGCTGAAACTGAAACTGTGGGAGGTAGTCATCTAACCAACATGCCCTTTCTATCTAGTTGGGGTCCAACCTATAACCCCAGTTGGAAAGGTGCCATACCGTGCCACGGGTAAAGACACTTCTATCTGTACCCAGGATGCCAAGCCTAATATAATGGGTGACACCTTGTAGGTGCCAAGAGTAATATAACGGGTGACTCCGGGGAGGTAGTCAAGCTTAATATGATGGGTGACTCCTCATCCTGCATTGGCTACGCAGTTCTGGAATGTAGGTATTGTTATTAATGACTTTGCCTAAAATAATGGAAAAGTCGTCATGCCTGCCCTCGCTCAGTACTAAATCCTACTCCCAACTGAATAGACACTGAACTGATTCTTAGTTTGTAATAGACTGAGCTGAATTTGTTACTGATTATCTTACTTAACTGATCTAAATGAGCTCACTTGGTTCCATAGACTGACGGAATACTACTAAGGTCTATACTGAATACTGAACTTGATTTGGCTGAATACTGAGATTGCTGAGTTTTTGTAACTTCTGTCACTAACTGAGATATACTGATCGTAGCACGATTGAGATTATCTTCAGACTAACTCGGCTCTAGATAAGTAGTTAAGTTTTAAGGTATTAAATATCCCCAAGACTCGATAGCATAACTAAATAAGACATGACAATGACTATCATTCGCAACATAACCAATGAAGCATTATTTCGAGAACTTGGGAATCTTAAACATGTAATTGTAAAGGGAAGCATGCTATTGTCTCATAACTCATCCAACAAGGAATTCATATGAATAGGAATACATGCAACATATCAAAATTCATTCATTTAGGCCTTTTAACAATCACTTAGCATGCGCTAATTGACATATGCTTGGGAATAACAAACTTCATGTTGCAATGACATTATTTTCTTCACATAAGCAATTTATCAAACATGTGGGAGGCACCCTTTGGCCATACAACATTCAATAAACCAAATTAACATAATTACATAATTCAACATGTTTCTTCAAGGAACTTTACCATGAACATCACATAACCAACACATACTAAGGTCAATACTTGCATCTTTATGATCATAACATGAATTAAAACTTAATATTAACATGGGATTCAACTTCAAACGACATAAATCATGAAAACTCATAAACATAAAATCTTGAATTTAAAAAGGGATTCTTAGACTTCTTGGGTGGAAGTAACCTAAGAATCAACATCCAAAATACCTTGCTATATGATTCTTGAAAGATTCACGGAGGAATTTCCTTAATTTTGAACCTTCAATAGAAACCCTTATTCTTGTTCTTGAGGAAAATTAAGATAAAACCTTATATTTTGGTGAAAATATGTTGAATCTCATGTTAAGAAAAATTATATAGGGGTGGGATTTTGACAAATTGCCCTTGAAAACACGAAAGTGAAATGCTGAAAAACTGGGCACAAGGGCTACGGAAAGGCGACACCTTTCCCAGAGCCTTTTGTAGGCTGGGCGGCGCCTTGCTACTGAGAGAGGGGGCCAAGGCTCTAAGCTAGGAGGCACCCCTCTTTATCCTTTAGCTACTATTTTTCCAACCCAAACACGACCTTAGGCTCATCTAAAAATTCTGAAACTCATCCGGGATATACTCTTGACTTGTCCCATCATAATACAATAAGAAAATCAAGAAACGGAGGTCGGAAAGGTCACAAAATAATTCGTCAAAGTTTTGAAGGCTTATGAAATGGAAAAGTTTCAACACTTCACCAAATTTTCTTAGTGTTAAACCTTTCTTGACATGCTTTAGAAGCTCTAATGACTTGAGAATTTTATGGGGTGTTACAATAACCCAACGTCTTATAATACCTTTTAGGTCATTCATTACACACTTTACAAGAACAAACACACTCTAAACTCTCTCTAAAACTTCACAAAAAAATTAGGCTAGGGTTTTTTCCAAGTAGTCATATAAGGGCTTGAGGATCAAATTCTCTCCGTGAATCTTCGTAACTCAAGCTTGTGACTCTTCCTTCATTGCTAGTTTAGTAAAATCATATTTTTAAAACATAGTTCATGAGTAATTAATGGTGGTTTTAAAAATCAAGGTTGAGGGTTTGAATGAATATTGTTGGATATTGTTTTCTCATGATTTAAATCATGATTATGCATGTTTTAGTAAGGGGTTCGCACATGTGAGTGCATGGTGTTTGTGGTTTTAGCTAAAGGGTCATGTTTAACCAAAAAATATGATGGATTTTTTTTTTGTAGTGGTTTGCCCAAAACCTGTTTGTGAAATGATCAATGAGGATGATCTTGTCACAGGATGAATTGTGGTTTAAAATAAGGCATTGTCCTAAGAATGATAATGATTGGTAAATGGTTTTACGAAGGCGTCATTGGCCGTAAATTGATTTGAAATGTTAAATAGCTTGGAGTCCCTAAATGCTGAATTGAATTGACGTCTTTTTTTAGACTATTGGTTCGAGTCCCAAGTTGATTAATAATGGTTATGGCATGTTGTACACTTGCAAATAGGTTGGTATGAAAATACTAACGGAATGCCTTCAATAAGTAATTGGATTAAAGATTGTGTATGTGTAATGAATTTTTAAATTGGGCTTTAAAGTATGATGTGTATCCAAGCTGTGAAAGTGGATTTAAAAGGACTAACACTGGAAACTGCGCTAGCTGGTACGGGTGTCTATGTGACTAGGAGGATTGAGTCCCTCATATTGTATACTGTGGTGCTTAAGTCACCTTAACTAAGTCGGGAGGTTTAAATCCCCCAAAAGGGCATATACGGATATGGATATTCTCTAATTCGTATGACTACATGCATTGGGGCCTTTCCAGCTAGGGGAAAGCTGGGACCATATATCCAGTGCTTGCCTTGTTATATGATGGCTATGCTGCATAACCCAAGTGAAGGTTTTCAAAATTCATGTTAAGCCTTGTTCCTTACCCTAGCATGTGGTATAGTATACATAGAAGTATTTTATTTGATATTATGCATTGAATGTTTTTTTAGTTTTGAATTGTTATCATGGCATAATTTTATTCCTCTATCCTAGAGTTACATGTTAGTGCTCCAACTACTAACCATCTCTGGACACTGTATCCCCAGGCGATGCAGGCACTAAAATATTTTCTACTTTTCCTGCATAGTGGTAAGGTGCTCGAGTTAGTTCGTGAGTTGTCATTGAAGTGGTGAGCTTCCATACTTCAGAAGGATTCATTTCATGGTGCTTATTTCCTATGTGACCTTGTTTAGACTTTTTTTTTGCAACTATCGGGGGTATGTCCTGATATTTTAATGATTTTAAATTTTGTAGAGGCTTTGTTGGATTACTGTGGACTTGGGTGGTTTGGTTGATTATTTCGGTGACAGAAGGTTTTCTAGTTACAGATGGATGGTATATACACATGATAAATCATTATTACCCTTATTTTATGTTATCTTATTATATATTCAAAATTCATCCAATACATGAAGTCGTTGTGCTAGCTAGGTTAGGTGAAAGGGTGATCTTTGGTCTATGTGGGACTTAAGATACCCATCATGGCAAGGCCCTAGTTCAGGTCATGATATAAAGAGAGGTGTAGAGTTATTTTAACAAGGTGAATGAAGAGATGTCGTCTAGATTTATTCATGGAATATTTTAGTTTGCACGCTCTGAGGTTAAATTAACATTGTTATACTAAAGAAAGGTTGTAAGGTTGGAAGTTGAAGTAAGTTAAGTATGTTCAATTATTAAGAATTTATGATTGTCTTGATCTCTTCTTATTTTCTATATATGTTTATATGTTTCTAACTCTAGTCAACCAATGATACCTACCAGCTTACTATATCTTCTTTAAGGGATCAAAGCATGTTGCAGGACAATTGGAGTTTCTTTGAGTGCAGCAGTGAACATTCTTCAGCAGCTCCTAGCATTCTACTCTTACATGTATATTGTGTTTTGAGTCATCCTAAATTTTCTTAGAATTCTTATACTTGTTCAAACTAAGTTCTGGGAATTTGTGTAATTAAATTTCATAATGTACTTTACGATAAGTTTTGTTTTAAAGGATAGAGTTATTATTTACTAGTGCTTAAGGTTTAATAATATTTTCCATAATGATTAAATGTTGGGTAGTAAGGGTTTTTCCATCGAGGTTAAAGTTGGCTTGGTGCCCGTACGATCCATTATTTAGGTCATGACATTTCAAGACTGGTGGAGCCTCTAGAATCTAATCTATTCAAACATGCGATTCTTTCTCATTTTGGTCCATCTAGTTAGTTAATACCATTACAGATTTCATAAGTTTTATTTTTAATAAGTTCGTAGGACTGATTGTATTGCTTTTTCTGTGAGTTTTTATTGTGGCGTTGTTAGATGACTCATCTATAGTGATACCTCCGAGCCTATCGCGATCTTCTCTTGAAAACCTATTACAAATTTTTGTTGAATTCTAGTATGAAAAAGTATGATTCAATACTATCCCATGACCTTAAATGTATTAGGATCATTATTATTTTTTTTATGTTGAGTTTTATCATGTAAGAGTCCTTATGCATACTTTCCATTTGATTTTCTATTTCAGCTGGATCAAACTCGTTGTGTATGGGGAGGGTTGACATTGACTTTGGTTTTATCATTATTTTCGGTACCATCCATTGAATCAGTTGACTATTTTTCTTCACAAAAATATAATTTGTTAGAAAGAGTTTCGAGAAATTACATTATCACCACAGTATTCTTGGTCCCACAGCAGGCGTCAAACTATTTACCCTAAAAAAGTACAATTAAAATATTAAGTTAGGTTTAAAGGATTCATCGATCGAGTTAATTGAATTTAGATAAATAATCAACTAAATAATGTTGTAAAAAAAAAGAAATAAATCAATTGATATAGCAAGCAGGAATAGCTTGTATTGTCATATGCCTAATGATTTCATTGACTTAGATCTATCTGATAGAGCTAGATGAATAAGCAATACTAAAGAAACCATTACAATAATACTATAGAAAAATATTAGAATTAGATAGCAGGAATTCGATAACTTATAAGGTGATGATCATTCAATTTTTATAGGGGTAGCTTCTTAGCGGCTAACTATCAGAAATTTACCCCTTATCAATACATGATAAATGATCAAGTAAATATCATTTTAAATAAAAGAATTAATGTTTGACATCAATTATGGTTGGTTACTTCTATATGTGGTTTTGATGATGAGCAGCTAAACTGCAAGGGACCAAGTCCCTGGACATGCAAAGTACTGTACATCTAGCACACGGTATCTACATAGTTTTGTCCTCTTGTGTAACAAACTTGTAGGTGCTATTTTGTATTGACTTAGACAGCTGGTCCATTGATATTCCATCCCTAATTATCACACAGATATAAAACAAAAAAGAGACTTCTCTTTAACAACTGTTTTTTTTCGCAATTCTAAAAAGTGAAGTGAGGCAGCAAAAACGCAGTTCAAAAACTGCTCAAGTTCTTAGAGGATTATGTGAAAATAAATTGTAATTATTCTTGAGCATTGATTTGTAAAAGAACTACTCATGTTATAAGAGTAGTGTTTCGTTTTAAGAGAGTTGCGTAGGTAGAGTTATCTAAGCTTTCTGTTGATTTGAAGTAATCAGTTGAGAGAGTCCTTCGGAGGGTTACCAAGATGAGCTTGTAGTAGAGTTATTGCTAGCAAAAGTTGCCTAGAGGTAGGCTGAAATCTTACTGTAATCAGGAGATTGATTATAGTGTATTTGGTGGTGCTTGTGAGGGCAAGCTATGTTTTTTCCCATTTTGGGTTTCCACGTAAATATACTGTGTTTTTACTCTTCCTGCATTACCTTGAATTTCTCAACATCTCATAATTGCACTTTATTTCTATTGCTTGTAATTAATCCTTAGGAACCAAGTCCCTCACTATATGGTGCAACGTTTATTGGTTTTATCAATCAGTACTAGGGAAGGTTCACTCTGAAAGGTTCATACCTAAAGTGTTCTAGTCATCATGACTGAACTAGGGGTGGATAGAAAAGAGGCAAGAGGGAATAGATTGTTGACCCTAAAGACTCTAGAATCTAACCTAAGTAAAGAAGACACAGAATTTGAACTTCTAGCAACAAAGATTATTAGAGCTATAAAAAGGGTTGGTTAGCTTAGCAAAAAGAATTATCAAAATTCTGAGAAAGACAAGAAAAACAGAGATGGTCTCATGCTAAAACATGGTGAGAAGAGGATAATCTCATATTTTTATAGCTCTCTAATGGCCACTACTAAAGAAAAGGAAGAAAATATGATAGAAAAGGGGGATAACAACCAAAACTGGTTTATGGATATTAGTTGTTCTAGACACATGACTGGGAGGGTTGATTTTTTTCTCACACTCAAGATACTTTAAAAGGGTGGTGTGTCCTTTGGAAATAGGAAAATGGGTACATGTAAGGTGTTAGAAAAATTGGTAAATAACCTTATCATGCAATAAAAGATGTGTATTATGTAAATTGGTTAAAATAGTCTTTCAAGTGTTTCCCAAATTTGTGATAAGGGAAATGAGGTAAAATTCTCATCTGATGGATACACTGTATGAAGCATGAAATCTGGAAAGATTATTCTTATAACCCCTCAAATCTGGTACCCGGAATGCTATATGGTGCGTATGACCCTGAAAGACCACAAGCTAATCCATGACTGATATCTGTACTTGTATACTGCATAACATACCGTATAATACGAAAATATGAACTGGAAGGCCATAAGGTTAAAAAATGTAACATAAGATCTAATAAATCATCACATATAGATGGGGTATGGAATACCCACAACAAAGCTAAAATTGTCAATCCGAACATACTGTAGTCTGAAAGCCTCTAAACTGTCTAAATAAAGAGTTGATGGGACATGTCCGCAACTAACTCCAACTACTAAAATAAATTGAAAAATGAATTAGTAATGAAATAATCATGTCCTTGAAGGATGAGGACTCACTGCTAATTCTGATCGCTGAACTGGGATGCTACTGGTTCTATGGAGATCGTGCTTCTAAACCTATAGTATAAGACACCATAGCGCAAATGCGTCAATACTTTGAATGTACTAGTATGCAAGTGAGGTAGGCTGAATTCAAGGGGTTCATATGCATAAACAATACAAACTGATTGACTAACATAAATGTGAGAATACATGCATGCATACATAACTGTATCTGACATCGTGATAGGACTGAATAATGAGTTTTGACTACTGAGTTTACTAATAACATGGATTTACTGACATCTGAGTTGACGAATACCGAGTTACTGAATAATTGAGGGACTAATACTATGTTACTGATACATGAATAACTGTGTTTGACAATTTTGATTATGAAGAACTGGTTTGGTTGATTGTATTAGACAGTCCTAAACCTGAATACTGATAACATAAATTCTAATAACTAATATAACTAATAACATAAGTGACTGTATCTGACATTCCTAAATCTATGGAACTAGCTGAGTTCCGTACTGTATCTGAGTGACTATATCTGACAGTCCTAAAATCTATAGAACTATCTGAGTTCAATTACTGAGACTAAGACTGATACTAAAAATTGAGACTGTGGGAAGTAATCATCTAACCGACATGCCCCATACTAAGCTAACGAGGGTCCAACCTGTAACCCTAGTTGGAAGGGTGACAGTACCGCAACACTGGTAAAGACAACTATTATGGAGTTAGTCCTAATATAGCGGGTGACCCCTGGGATTAGTCCTATACATTTAAATGTGCTAACTGGTGATCCCAGAGTATATTATTCCTATCTAACAGGTGACATCTCGTACCTACGTTGGCTACATAGTTTTGGAACTTGGGGATTTCTTCTAGGGATCTCAGTCCTATCTAGCGGGTGAGTCTCCATCCTTAAGCTCTCTTGATGCTGAATTCTACTCCCATCTAAAATATACAAAACTGATTAACTAAACTGAAGTGATTATCTGAACTAACCTAATACTAATGGTATTATTTAGCGGAGCTAAACCAAGTTTACTGATTTCTATTGACTGGCGGAAATACTGAGTTCTGAAGACTGATTGGGATTATTAAAGTTACTGAGATTACTTGGAATACTGCAGTTATTGAGATTATCGCGAAAACATGACATGGCTCAAGGTACACATCTGAATTATCGGGTACAAGTACCCCTAGGACTCGATGGAAAGAAACCAATATATAATGGCTTACTTGAACACATGACCAACAACACAATTCATAATTCATATATTGAAACACTTCATCAAACATGTGATATGCATAAACTTGTACATAAATGTAGATTTCATAATATCATGCTAATTAGGCACTCCTTCATATAGGCACTTAATCAAACACATGGTAGGCATAATATATGTAGACAACATTATACAACAATTAAACATCATGATTCAATATCTAATTTCATCATCCTAGGATTTAATCATAGGTTCACATGAATATACATCTATACAAATCAATTCCACTTAACATTGATCACCTAACATTGATTTGAATTCAATTGACCATTCTCAGCATAAACAAAACAAACCCAACATGAAATTCATAAGAAATCCATAAACTTGAACTTAGAAAAGAGATTCTTAGGCTTCATGGACGAAAGAAGTCCATGAATGAACATTATGAATACCTTGGTTCATAAATACACGGAGATTGACGGAGGAAATTCTTGAACTTGAATCTTCTATGAAAAACCCTAATGTGTTCTTGAGAGGATTTTGAGAGAATAAATTATATTTTGGTGTAATGGAGCCCCAAATCTAGGTTTTTGAGCTTATAAAAGGTAGGTAAATTGACCCTTTTAACCCTAGGACACGTATTTTAATTTTTGTGAAAATTTCCTAATTTTAATCCTTGGCGCGATGTGCCACTATTGTGCCAAGTCACTGGAACTGGACAATTGGGAATCTGCATGGTGGCGCGATGTGGAGCTATCGCGTTACCACCTTTTTTGAGACCTGGAAGTTTGGCGCGATGCACTACTATCACGAAGCAATACTGGAAATTGACAATTGCCATTTAAGCTAGCTCTGCGATGCGCTGATGCTCAGGTGATACACTGTCTCACTAAAAAGGCTCTAACTCTTTGCCCGGGTGTCGGATTCGGCAAATTTGGTATCGATGAAAAGATTATTGAATTTCCCACATGAAAAAATTGAAAATCTTGAAAATACCATATGTATAAAAGTGGATTCAACTTTGAAACTAGTCTTTGACATTCTTGGGACGAATTTAAGCTGGTAGAAGTACGGGGTATTACAATTCTCAAGGCCAAAAGAATTAAGAACATATACATAGCTGATCTGGAGTTTGTGGTTGATAGGGAATTAATGTGTTTAAGTACACAAAGTGAAAATGCAAATTTGTGGAATAGAAGATTAGGGCATGTGAGTTCCTCATTGCTAAACAAGATGATCTTAAGGGACCTTGTTCACGGTCTGCCAAAGCTAAAATTTCCAGAGGACAAAGTTTATGATGCGTGTGATAAAGAAAACCATACCAGATCTTCCTTCAAATTTAAGAAGCAAGTAAGTACTTCCAAACCCTTTGAAATACTTCACATGGATTTATGTGGACCCATTAAAGTACAAAGTAGAGGAGGGAAGAGACATGTGTTGGTCATTGTAAATGACTATTCCAGGTTCACTTGGACATTGTTTATAAGAGCCAAGGATGAAACATATGAGGTTCTTATGGCTTTAGCCTAGAAAATTCAAGTGAGGCTAAATTGTAAAATTTCTAAATTTATGTCTAACCATGGGACTGAATTTTGGAATTCTCAAGTTGATGAAATCTATACTGAGCATAGAATAAATCCCAACTATTTAGCTCCCAAAACTCCTCAACAAAATGGAGTTGTTGAAAGGAAAAATAGAAGTCTTATAGAGATTAAAAGGACAATGTGAATTGATAGTGTTCTTCCAAAGAATTTCTTGGGTGAAGCAGTGAATACTAATTGTTATGTGACTAACATGTGTCTAACTAGATCACTTCTTAATAAAACTCCATATGAGCTGGCATCTAATAGAAAGCCTAGAATAAATAATTTTAGGCCTTTTGTGTGCAAGTATTTTGTGCTAATTAAAAGAAAGAGAGAATTAGGAAAATTTGATTCCAAGAGTGATGAAGCTTTGTTTGTAGGCTACTCCTCTACTAGCAAGGCCTATAGAGTGTTCATCAAAAGAACTCTGTGTGTTAAACAAAGATTTTATGTGATCTTTAAAGAGCCAGGAAGACAAATGAACACTAGAAATAGTGAAAGCTCATAAAATAAAGAACTCATTCCTGTTCAAAGGTATGTTATTACTGAGAAGTATGATTGAGGGATCAATAATACATATGAGAGTGATGATGAGGATGATAATCTAGGATCTCTACCGTATATTCATGTTTCACTATAAGAACAACCAGGCAAAACAAGTCAGAGTTCACAGGGACTTAGTCCCAATGGTATAAATATCCTAAGGCAAAGTTGGAGACACAAGTCCTCCCCATGAGAACTTGACTACACCCTTGCAAACAAGAGTCTAAACAAGAGCTCAATCCATGAATGTTATTTTATTTTCAAACTTTCTATCTCAAACTAAACCTAAGAATATAAAAGAGGCCCTGAAAGATATTGACTGGATTAATACAATGCAAGAAGAATTGAATTAATTTGAAAAAAGCAAAGTCTGGCATTTGGTCCCCAAGCCTATTGATAGAAAAATTATTGGAACCAAATGGGTGTACAGAAAAAAGTAAGATAAATATACAACTATCAACAAAAATAAGGTAAGGTTGGTTGTTCAAGGTTATTACCAAGAGGAAAGAATTGGCTATGATGAGACCTTCTTTTCTCCTGTAGTAAGAATAAAAGCAATACGAATTCTTGTTGATTTTGTTGCATATATGGGATTCAAACTATTTTAGATAGATGTCAAAAGTGACTTCCTGAATGGAAATCTAAAATAAGAAGTATATGTCAAATATCCACTAGGCTTTGAAGATATAGATTTTACTTATTATGTACTTAAATTGGATAAAGTTCTTTATGGGTTAAAGCAAAAACCAAGGGCTTGGTATGAGAGACACTCAAAGTTTCTCCTGGAAAATAGATTTAAAAGAAGGAAAATAGATAATACTCTATTCCTAAAAAATAGGGGTAGCACTCTATTGATTGTTCAGATATATGTTCATGACATAATCTTTGGAGCTACTTCTGAATCCCTATGTGAAGAATTTGCTAAACTGATGGGAAGTGAATTTGAGATGAGCATTATGGGTGAATTGAGCTTCTTTCTAGGTCTCTAGATTAAACACACTTCTCAAGGGATAATGATCTTTCAGGAAAAGTATATCAAAGAGCTACTAAACAAGTATAACATTGAAGATTCCAAGCGAATTGATACCCCAATTGGAGCCAGCTCAAAAATGGATAATAATTAGTTAGGTCCTTCCATAAATGAAATAATGTATAGAGGGATTATTAGATCCTTGCTATATATTACTACAAGTAGGCTTGACATTGTTTTCAGTGTAGGAATGTGTGCTAGATTTCAAGTATGCCCAAAGGAGTCTCATCTAAAAGCTGCAAAAAGAATTCTTAGGTATCTGAAGGGTATAGGGGACCTGGTCGTTTACTATCCATCAAGATATAATTTAAACTTAGTAGGCTATGCTGATGTTGACTATGCTAGATATTTACTAGATATAAAAAGTACCTCAGGAATGGAACATTTTCTTGGCTCGTCCTTAATTTCCTGGGGTTCAAAGAAGCAAAATTTAGTTATGTTATCTACTCCTGAGGATGAATATGTTGCAGTAAATTCTTGTTGTCCACAACTATTATGGATCAATCAGCAATTGAAAGACTTTGGCATTGTTTTAGATATTGTCCCTGTAATGTGTGAAAACACAAGTGCTCTAAACATATCTAAAAATCCAGTACAACATAAGAGGACTAAGCACATTGATTTGAGGCATAACTTCCTAAGAGACAATGTTGAGAAAGGAGAAAGTTGCATGAAGTTCTGCAAGACTGAGGATCAGATAGTAGACATCTTTACTAAAGCTCTACACAAGGAATAATTTGTTAAGAATAGGCTAAGATTAGGCCTAATTAAAATGATCTAATCTACCATGTGAATAAGTAGTTCTCCACAAAATTGGCTATGGTTAGGAGATAGGTATTCTTGGTAAAATAAGTAGTTGTTCATCTAACTCAACATCATACCTTATTGGTATACACACATGGAAATAGCTTTGAAATAAATCAGGTGAAGTGTGCACAAATATGAGAAGTCACTCAAGAAAGGAGATTAGCCTAGTCCCTTCTCTTAGGTTAGTATCATGAATATGTATGTTTTTCTTTTTGTTTTATTGAAAGAGCCATAGTCTTTCTCCCATGTTCGTAAACTTATCTAAGGCTAAACTGAATCCAATTTCATATTTGCATTAACCTCATAAAACCTTCTCAACTTAATCTTCCAGATCATCTAAAGACAAAGCCTTCATTGAAAATTCTGAACATCCAATTAAAAGGCACCAAATTTCAGAAGAACCTAACCTAAGAAGAAGAAAATTCCTATGCTAAACTTTGTAGAAAATAAAAAGGAAGGAGAGAACATCAGAAATTATATACAATAAAAATAATGAGTTTGAAATAATGGTTAAAATATTAACCAATAAGTTACATTTGTTACATGGTCCCAAGATAGCCTTATATCATCATACTTTTTCCCATAATTCTCCAACTTTCTTCTAATTTTTATGGACTTTTTATGGAACTTGAAGTGAAACTCTTGCACCAAAAAGTGATTCATAATCTGTTGGACATGGATGTGTTCTTACTTTTGTTCTCTTTATCTAATTATACCTCAAAGTTGTTCTTTATGTTAGTGTTGACCTAGTGCTATGGGTTAACTAATTTGCGTTTAATTTACTCTTGGCTTACTGTTAATCCTTTTTGATGATGTAAAACTAGGGAATACTGACTTCATATGTAAGGAAAATAAATAGGGCATGATGATAGGGGGAAGAAATGAAAATACACAAATTGAAGGTGCATGATAACAGGGGGAAGATTTTACTATTTTTGTTGCAAGATAAGAAAAAGTGACTAAGTCCTTGTGTTGCTTGAGAGAGGAAGCATGATGATAGGGGGGAAACACATCTTCAAGTTGTAATCACTCTGATTAAATGTGATGAATATGCACAGATGCTCAAATTATATGGTTTGGTTTGTCATCATGAAAAAAGGGGGAAATTGTTATATGTTATTTTGATGATGCATAGCTAAACTGCAAGGAACCAAGTCCCTAGACATGCAAAGCATTGTACAACTGGCACACAGTATCAGCATACTTTTTTTCTTGTATGTAATAAACTTGTAGGTGCTATTTTGTATTAACTTGGATAGTTGATCCAATGATATTCCAGTCCTAATTATCACACAGCTATAAAAATAAAGAGACGCCTCTTGAACAATTATTTTTTTTAATTCTTAAGAGTGAAGTGAGGTAACAAGAACCCAGTTCAAAAACTGCTCAAGCTCTTAGCGGATTATGTGAGCTTAAATTATAATTGTTCTTGAGTACTAATATATAAAATAACTACTCATGTTATATGAGTAGTATTTTGATTTGAGAGAGCATCTAAGGTAGAGTTATGTAATCTTGTTACTAATTATAGGTAATCATTTGAGAGAGTCCTTGGTAGAGTTACCAAGGTGAGCTTGTAGTTGAGTTACTACTAGTGAAAGGAGCCTAATGGTAGGCTAAAATCTTACTGTAATCAAGAGGTTGATTATAGTGTATTTGGAAGTGCTTATGAAGGAAAGTCGTGGTTTTTTTCCTGGGTTTCTACGTATATATCCTATGTTTTAAATCTTTTTGCATTTCCTTGAATTTCTCAATATCTCATAATTGCACTATAGTTCTATTACTTGTAATAGATCTTGAGGGACCAGGTCCCTCACTGCGTGGTCCAACCACTAAGGGTTTTATCAGTTACATGATGACTAAAAGAGCTTATACGGACTCGCATAGACTTCCCCTTTGGTTGTCTTAGCCTTTGGTCTGATATCTTATGAGTGGTATAAATTAATTTATCATTAATCAGGTAGCATTATTGCCTTTGGTCTCTTTTAAGATCTACTATATGAATAAGCTTTGCGTTTTACATGTCAACCTTAACATATGATAAACACGTATACAAGATAAGAGTATATCTTGTTAAAGAATTATGTGATGATATATCAGGGAGAGAAAAATATGCATTGTACTCTTTTTTCCTTAGCCAAGATTTTGTCCCATGAGGTTCTCCTATTAAGGTTTTTCATGAGGTAGCTAGCAATGTGTATTACAAACTATGTGTACTCTTTTTCTTTGTAGAGTTTTTTCCACTGTATTTTCCTAGAAGGTTTTAATAAGACATATTTCTACTTCCTTCATTTAAAAAAGAATGACCTACTTTTCTTTTTAGGTCGTTTCTATCATGATTCGGTGTATGGATCATGATGACACCTACTTTACCCCACCAGTAGATAAGACAAAAATGTAGTCTTAAACTATAATAATGGGATATTTGGTGAAAAATGTTATAAATGCTGGAAATACATAAATAAATGAATAACAAGAGATAAATCACAAATAATATCATAAGGAAAGAGAAATAAAAGGAGTAATAACATTCCACAACTAAGTAATTGTAACACCCCGATTTGCTAAACCAGAATGCTACACGGTGCTCATGACCCCGAGGGACCACAAGCTAACCCATGACTGATATTTGTACCTGTATACTACAAATCATGATATAATAATGCGGAATACATAGAAATATAACGACATAAGGTTCAACTGAATACAATTATGTGGATGAAAATACCCAAAACAACTCAATGAGAACGTAAATCTAAACATAAATCTAAAAGCCTCTAAACTATCTGAATAAGGAGTTGAAAGAACATGTCTCCAACTAACTTCGTAAAACTAAACTGAAGAAATAAATAAATGAATCAAATCATATTGTCCTAGAATCAATAAGGACTCACAGTGTCTCTGCGACTGGAATGCTACCGCTACTGCTGGGTTGGAGCTCGTGTCTCAGAACCTATGGTGTAATATGAAAAGAAAGTACCATAGCGTAAATTCATCAGTACAACTGGAGGAGTATACGAGGAAGGTAGGCTGAACATAAAGGGTTTCATGCATGAACAACACTGACTGACTAATATAAATGTGGGAGTGAAAACACACATATATAGAAACTGGGATCATAAATACGCGATAGCATGACCTGTAAGCTAGTACATGGTTTACTGATAACTTTTATGACTGATACTGAAACTAATAACATGGACGACTATATCTGACAGTCCTGTATATACTCAAATCTGAAGAACACCCTGAGTTCTTTTATTGAGACTGATACTGAAACTGTTGGAAGTAGTGTTTAACCGACATGCCCCATGTATGGAATTATGGCTAAGCTGGAGTCCAATCTCTGCCCCGACTGGAGGGGTGTCAATACCGTGCCACGGGTAAGGATATCCTATGAGTGACCCTTATCTGACGGGTACTCAATGAGAACGGTGGGAACCCTAAACTGACGGATTAAGCCACCTCATCAACCCTAATCTGATGGTTTAAGATGTCTCAACCTATGCTGGCTACATAGTTCTGGAACACAAGGATGACTACTAAGAATCACACCCTGAACTGGCGGGTGAGTTCCCATCCTTGGGTTCACTCGGTGCTAACCTCTACTCCCATCTGGAGGGACTAGACATGAATAACTGGCTATGCATGACTTAATCTTACAGAATTTCGTTGACTGGCGAAATGTTACTAATATCTGACAACTGACTAAGATCATGAGGTTTTCCTGAGTCACATGACTGACTGAAGTCTATGGAATCATAGCTTGAGTTTGGATATCATGAAACATGACATGGATCTAGGCACACCACTGTAGTTTTCGGGTACAAGTACCCCCAGGACTCGATGGAAGGAAACTGACACACATGACTGACTTGATCATAAGAGTAGAGTACATAATTTATAATATCATAAGTAGGGATCTCATACTAAGCATGGTTATCAACAATGTATTGCATGGAAAGGATTTCATATCACATGGAAGTACTTGCACAATCTTAATATCATGTTCATTGCATAATCATATTAGCAACACATACAAATAGCATGGAAGTTCATGTGGATTGCATGGTTATGATACATCTTGTTCATAAGTAGGATTTGAAATAAACATAGCATAATCTCATAAGAATGGTTCATGAGTATTCTAACAACATTTACAAGTCACATTAACAACATAGAAGTCATTGGAACATAACGGCATATCATGAATCCTTCACTTAGTCACAATTTAGCTATATTGCATGATTTCTAGTTTCTTAGGCATTTTATCAAACACCTTATATGCACATCTTAAGAATAGGTGAAATCATCAAATTATACATCATGAACAACCAAATTTACATGTTTCCAACTCATATGATATCATGGAATTCAAAAAAACATATAAAGATTACATCTTGGGAATCACCCAATATCAACAACATGATCATCAACACCCAAAAATATAGAAATCATACTTTATTATGAAAAAGAGGGTTTTTGAGCTTTATGGATGAAAGGGATCCATAAATCAACTCACGCATACCTTAGAAGGAAGATTCTTGATGATTGACGACGGAATTTTCTTGAAATCGGATCTTCAAGCTTAGTTATGCAACCCTAGTTGTTTTTATCTTTTAATTCTATTGGATAATGAGATTTGAGATGATAATAGGGTTTTAATATGCTTAGAAGATATATATTTCATAGGTTTAAGTTTAGGGACTTGTAAGGAGTGTTAAAAGACTTAATTACCTTTAAAATAACTCAAATGGGAGTGTTTTTGGCACCTGGAATTGACTTAGGCAGCGCCCAAGTGATTGCCTAAGCTAGGTTAGGCGGCGCCTAACCAATGGACTATGCTTGGGTTAGGCGGCGCCTAACCAATCGCCTATGCTTGAGTTGGGAGGCTCTTAACCAATCGCCTATGCTTACTGTTTCTCACGAAAATGGGCATAACTTTTTGCTCGGGTATTGGATTAAGGCAAAATTGGTATCGTTGGAAAGCTAATTCGATTCTCTACAATTCGGTGGGTCTAAATCATCCAAAATACCACATTAACATTGAGTTATACTTGTTCAAATATGATCCTTGCAAAATCGAACACTAAAACTTGATGGATTCAAAAACTCTTAGCTTGTATTACCTTAAGTGACTCATATGAACATGATTAATGCATCATAAGCTATCCTATCACTAGTATATTCATTGTAAGTCATGTACATAAGTATGAATCACAGGATAGGAGATTTCATACGTGGGAATACTTATTCACTTCCTAGCTTAGAAACATGTGGGGTATTACAGTAATATTTGCACAAGAGCTACTAACCTGAAAGAATAGGAGTATATAATGCCCTGAGTCTGTACCCTGGATGCTACATGGTGCTCATAATCTCGAAGGACCATAAGCTAACCCATGACCAATACCTGCTATAATAACTATGTAATAAATACTGTAATGATTGCAAAAATAGATGAAATCATATTCCATAAGGTTCTAGTCTTTAAATAAATCTAAATGCGGTATCAAAATACCAAAACTGAATATAAGTACTAAAAAAATGAATAACTATCTAAAAATACTCTAGTCTAAAAAAGCCTCTAACTCTCTGAACTGTGGAGTTGATGGAACAAGCCCCCAACTAACTCCATATACTGAACTCAAACTGAAGTACTATAAATAATAAGCATGTCCTCGAACTATGAGGACTCACCAATACTATAAAGCTAAGAATTTGAACTACTAAGAGAGCTTTGAAGCCCACGCGTCTGAACCTATGATACAAGACATCACAATTCAAAGAAAATCATGTGTCAGTACTTTGAATATACTGGTATGCTCAGTAAGGTAGGATGATATGCATGGGTTCATATGCATGCATAATAATAACTGAATAACATGAGTATGACTGAATAAGAGTACATGCATAAATACATAGACTGTAACTGAGATCGTTCTAATACTGAGTACTGAATTTGGAAACTTATAACCGATATTTGAGTTTACAAATACTACATTGCTTATTATCTGAATGACTGTATCTGATAGTACTAAATTCTATGGAACCATACAGGGTTTTGTACTGAGCTAAGTGACTATGTCAGATAGTCCTGAATCTGAAGAACTAAACTGAGTTCTATTCTGAGACTGAGACTGGAACTGATACTATGGGAGGTAATCATCTTACTGATATGCCCCTTCTCTAACAGGATTTAGGGTCCAACTTGTTACCCTAGTTAGAAGGGTATCAATATCGTGCAACGGGTAAAGATAAGCTATGAGTTAACCCTCTTTGACAGAAATCTCTTTTATTAACCCTCGCTAGTAGGATAACTCGGATGAGAACTATCAACCCCCATATTGTCTGGCAGGAAGATACCACAACCTACGCTGGCTACTTAGTTCTATAAAGCTGGGATTGCTACTAAGGATCAAACCTCTGCTGGCATAAATGCCCTCATACTTGGGTTAACTTGGTGCTGAATCCTACTCCCAACTGAATAGACACTAAACTGATTTCTAGTCAATACTAGGCTAAACTAAATGGTTACTGAAACTACTGCTTAGCTGAACTGAACTGAGTTCACTGAGTTTCGTTGACTGATGTAATACTACTAAATTTTGTTATCTGACTGATTTTACTGAGGTCTAAATAGGATACTGAATTAGACTGGACTAATATGGATTCTACTGAGTTTTTCTGAGTTCTATAACTGATTGAGAGTACTACAGATTGTGTTATTACTGATACTATTCAATGATTGACCATGGCTCTAGATAATCAGCTAAATTGTCGGGTGCAAGTACCCCCAGGACTCGATAGCATAAATTAAGAGACATGGCATAACATGAAACATGTAAACTAGGAACTTGATCATCATTCATTCATTGGTGCATTTTGATAAACACTTACTTGATATAACTTGCACATAAGCTATCTTGACATGATTTCATTCTCTTAATAGATCTCATGGATAATTTATCTAAAACATGGTGAGCATAGTATATGCACATAGTATTGAACAAGAAGTGAGCATCATAATTCATCTCTAATTTCACAGGTCAAGGGTTTATCATGGATTCACATGAATCTACACACATAATGATAAATTTCACATAATATATATATATATATATATATATATATATATATATATATATAAAATCATGAATTAGGAACTTAACCCAAATAGAAATCATGGATACACTTTAATTCCAACCATGGAAATCATAAAATCAATTACTTGAAGTTCACAAAATATTCTTGGACTCCAAGGGTGAAAGAAACCCTTGGATGAACACTTCACATACCTTTGTTGAAGAATTTCTGAAAGCTTATGGTTGAATATTGAGTTCTTGATTTGAAATTGGATCTTCTAGGGTTTTCGCTCTTAAGTAAATTTAAGAAAGAATGACTATATTTGCTCTATAGGGAGTTTAATTTCATATTTTGGGGGCTGAGAGTAGAATGAAAAAGTACTAAATACACCCAAGAATGCGGTCTTTTATTGACTAAAAACTGGATTACCAATGAATAGGTCGATACGGTGCGTCGATGACATCGATGTGATAGCCAACGTGATGCGCCATATTCACATCGATTCACTGGAATTGGATGCTAGTAGCTGGGGAAAATAGTAATCAACTCAAAAGTCCACGGGGCACGCCATATCGCGTTGATTTACTATTTTGGAATTCCAAAAGAGCTTCGAACGAAGTCTAAAAAATTTAAAACTTGTCTGGAAACACCTACGGACATTCCTGATCATGAATCAACTTCAACATCAACATTTAATGGATGTAAATGTTACAAAATAAGAGTACTAACCTTTGTATATTAAAATGACACTAAGTCTGAGTACTTAGCTAAAATATTCTGAGTCTGGGACCCCTTGACAAACCTAAAGGACTGAATTAAGCTTAGGATTTTGTGGGGTGTTATATTATCTCCCCCTTGGGAACATTCATCCTCGAATGAGACTATTAAGAATGAAAATACTGAGAGACTAACTTACTTACTAGACATGAACATCTAGAGCATGGCTATATGTCTGATATTACTGGTATTCTGAATTATCATACTAAACATGCATATCTGATACATGGGTATAGCTGAACATGATTCATTAATGCATGACTGAACTGGCTCATGAACGTATAACTGAACATGCAATGGTAACTGATACCAAGTTTGTAACTGAAATCTAAACATGAAACTAATTAAGCATAAGGAAATTACTACCTTGAACTGAATCTAGATTAGCGGAAAATAGATAAGGATATTTGTTTCGCATGTATGCTTCTGCTTCCCAAGTAGCTCCCTCAATTGACTGATTCCACCAAAGAACTTTGACTAGAGGAACTTCTTTGTTCCTTAGTCTATGAATCTGATAGTCAAGGATTTCGAATGGGATCTCTTTATAAGAGAGGATGTTCTAAATATCGATGCCCTTAATAGGGACTACAACTGATGGGTTACCTATGCATTTCTTTAGCAAAGAGTCATAAAACACTGGATGAACTGGAGATAAATCTGAAGGTAACTCAAGTTCGTAAGCTGCCTTTCCAAAACGGCTGTGAATTAGGTAAGGACCGACATATCGAGGACTGATTTTCTTTTTTTTTTCAAAACGCTTCATCCTTTTCATAGGAGAGATCTTTAAGTACATATAGTCACCAATTTCGAACTCGATATCTTTTCTACGCACATCAGCGTATGATTTGTGTCGGCTCTGAGCTTTCTTAAGCCTTTCCCTGATAACCTGGACCTTCTCTAAGGTATCAAACACTAAGTCAGGCCCTGCCACTAGGGCCTCACCCACTTCAAACCAACCAATGGGAGATCTACACCTCCTCTTATAAAGTGCCTCAAATAAAGCCATCTGAGTACTGGAGTGATAGTTGTTGTTATATGCGAAGTCAATCAAAGGAAAGTGGTCATCCTGACTAACTTTAAAGTCTATCACATATGCTTGCAACATATCTTCTAAGGTCTGAATGGTCCTTTCTGCTTAACCATATGTATAAGGATGAAAGGACGCACTGAGATAAACTCGGGTACCAAGACCCTTTTGGAATGCTTTCCAGAAATGAGAGATGAACTAGGAACCTCTATCTGAGATAATGTACAATGGAAAACCATACAATCTGACTAACTTCCTGATATAAAGTTTGGCATAATCTTGTACTGAATAAGAGGTGTGCACTAGAAGGAAATGAGCTTATTTAGTTATCCTATCTACAATGACTAAAACTGAATCATGCTGACGAAGAGTACGAGGCAAGCCCGTCACAAAGTCTATGTTCACTTCTTCCCATTTCTCGGTGGGAATACTGAACTCCTGGATGGACCCACTAGGCTTCTAATGCTCAATCTTAACCTGCTGACATGTTAAGCACTTATCCATGAACTATGCAATTTCTCTTTTCATCCCACTCCACCAATAGGTCTCCTACAAATCGCGGTACATCTTCGTGGCCCCTAGATAAATAGTGTAACGCTCACCATGCGCCTCTATAATAATTCACTGCCTCAAGTCATCTACAGTTGGCATACATAGACGACCCTCACAATGAAAAACACTATCTCCCCCTTGGGAGAAAACCACTACCTTCTAATTTCTGACTGATTCCTTCAACTGGACTAGACTGGGATCCCTATCTTACTTTTTCTTCACCTAGGGATGACTCTGTGCTACTCTATACCCACACACTACCTTCTACTAAATTGCCTAAGTGAACACCTAGTCGTGCTAACTAATGAACTTCCTGGGATAACTTCTTCGTATGTTCTCAACATGGGCAACACTACCCATAGACATTCTACTAAGAGGGTCATCCATGAAATTGGCCTTGTTCGGATGATATAGAACACTCATGTCATAGTCTTTCAATAATTCCAACCACCTTCTCTAATGGAGGTTGAGGTATTTCTGAGAGAACACATACTGCAAGCTCTTATGATTAGTGAACACATCAATGTGCACACCATACAAATAATGACTCCAAATCTTTAAGGTAAAAACTGCTACTGCTAACTCAAGATCATGAGTAGGATAGTTCTTCTCATGGGGCTTAAGCTGTCTAGAGGCATAGTCTATGAACTTACCTCTCTAAATCAGAACACACCCCAATCTGACTCTAGAAGCATCACCGTACATAACAAAATAATTGGAACTATTTGAAAATTAAATTTGTGGTGAGTCAAGTTTTCAACTTCTAAAAACTCTTCTCACAAGAATCTGACCATTGAAAATTGACTTTCTTCTGAGTCCATCTGGACATAGGGGATGCAATAGATGAAAATCCTTTAACAAAATGTCGGTAATAGCCAGCCAAACCTAAGAAACTTATGATATCTAATGGAGAGACAGGCCTGGGCTAGTTTCTCACTACTTCAGTCTTTTGGGGATTAACTCTAATGCCATAACCAGAAATTATATGGCCAAAAAATGCTATTGACCTTAGCCAAAATTCAAACTTACTGAATTTAATGAATATCTGATGGTTTCTAAGAGTCTGTAATACTACTCTGAGATGGTCTACATAATCGTGTTCACTATAGGAGTAAACAAGAATGCCATTTACTAAGACAATGATGAACATGTCCAAGTACTTCTTGAACACACGGCTTAT